>NC_070602.1:99821519-99974019 GCF_027172205.1 Podarcis raffonei | reverse complement strand
AATGTTCAACCTTTTTGGGTCCATGGCTCCCTTGACCAACTACATTCTTTCTGCAGCACCCCTGTGGGACTCGGGAGCCCAGTTATGTCACCCCTCGCCTGCAGAGCTGGTAGCCTCTCACCCTTTTTTGAACACCCAACCTTGTGGAGTCTTCCCTCAGCTTCCTCTTCTCTCCCCTCTCCTTGGAGGTCCTCTGGGCAGCCTCTGCTTCAACAAAAAGCTGTGCACACCCTTGGGAGGCAGGGACATGAGAGGGCATCAGAGGAGGGAGGGAGGGAAGGAAGGAGGGACAGAGGCCCGTGTTGCCTGTGGCACCCCTGACCATCATTCAAGGGATCCCAGGGTGCCATAGAAGCCACTGCTATAGAAGATGACCATCGGTAGCGTGGAGCCTTTATACCTGTGGGTGCTCCCCTCCTACCTGCGTAACAGAACCCTATGTAATTGCTGGGTTCTGAAATGTGTGGGCAACGGTACCCACTGCACACAATCACCTCCCATGATTTGGAAGGCCACAGAAACAGTGATGGAGGGATGAAGCTAGTGTGTTTGTCTTTGCTTTCTCTCCTCCTCCCTCCTATTTCCTTTCCCCTATTTGGAGTGCCTACAAAGGCCTAATGTCCAGGGAAGCTTACTTCCTAGCAAGTATTTTTACAGCCAAAGTCAAGTACTATAGTTGACTTGCGTTATAGATTGGATTGTTTTTTAAATGATCTTCATCTTTATTACCTTAATGAACAAAATTTGTATACCACTTGCTCAGTTAAAAAAACCCTCCACATATACCTCTAAGTGGTTTACAAAGGACAAATGTATCTTTCTGTATTTAATTTTATTCACTAAACAAAGCCTACTGGTAAGGGAGGATATATATATTTTTCTCTTCCAAGATCCTGATCCTGTACTTTTATCAACTATTTGATCTGTGGGTATTTGCGGAAAGTAATACTATAAATAAGTAAATATATTAATGCTATAAATAACTAAAAAGTAATTTCTAGGCTATAAATAACATCAAAAGAACCTTTAAAAGCATAGCAATGGACCAAGCTTTTTTCTTTTTCTTTCTTACAACTCACTCTATATGAGATATTTGTTTTATTTATTTGTAAAATGTTTATATACCACTACATCATAACAATCAAAGTGGTTTACAATATAATCTATACAGTCGTACCTCGGAAGTCAAACAGAATCCGTTCTACTTCTGAAATGTGGCTTCTGATTGGCTGCAGGAAGCTCTTGCAGCCAATCAGAAGCCGTGGAAGCCCTGTCGGACATTCCGCTTCCAAAAGAACATTTGAAAACCGGAACACTCACTTCTGGTTTTTGATTGTTCAGGAGCCGGAACATTCGACTCCCAAGGCGTTTGGGAGCTGAGGTATGACTGTATATGTAAAAACGCATAGAAAATGAAATCAAAGGCCACCCACTATTTATTATGGAAAGATGTATTCTTAATTGCCTCCTTCCTTCCTTCCTTCCTTCCTTCCTTCCTTCCTTCCTTCCTTCCTTCCTTTTTCTGTACTTGGGAAGCCCCTAAGGAGTAAAATAAATAGATTCATTTAAGTAGGAGCCTAGGAAGCTGCCTTATACTCAGTCAGATCATAGGTCCATCTAGTTCAATACTGTCTACACTGACTGGCAGCAGCTCCCCAGGGTTTCAAAGAGGGGAACTTTTCCAAGCCTACCTGGAGTTGCCAGGGGTTGAACCTGAGACCTTCCTCAGGCAAACCAGTGCTCTGCTACTGATCTACTGTTCTTCCTCTATATATGTATCCTACATGCCCATATCATTTAATAAAGATCATGGGAATTTTTGAACAGAAGTATTCAGGTCTTCGTGTTATTTAAAGACTCCTAATTTTTAATGTGCCTTTTGGACTTTATTTAGCTATGCAAGATATCACCATATTCAGTATTTTATATATATATATATAATAAACATGTCTAGTCAAAGAAAGCATTAATGAAGCAATTCCCCAAATAAAACAGCCCATCATATCTGAGTTGCAGCAGAGAGAAAGTGTGGTCTTTGTAGTTTAATCAAGATCACAAGACTTGTTTTGAGCGTCTGTCATCTTTAATTTTACGGCACTTCATTTCAGAGTGGGACTGCCAGGGTCACATGCAATTAAAACACAGGCAAGATTTGTCTTGTGAAATCTTCACATAAAAAGTAATGTGTTACTCTATTTTAACTTTTCTACTGAACTCTGTGAACTCACTAATTACTTTTCCCCCTCTTGTCACCTTTTTGATATGACATGGATTTTACAGAAGAGGGAAGTTTGGAATATTTATCTCCAGCGCGCGCGCACCCCCCCTTCCCGAATCAAGCATACGATTGAGGATAACAAAATTAAACCCAAGCCGGGGGGGGTGGGGGGTGGGAAGAATTGTATATTAGGGTGGGGGGGGGGAAATCTTGAGTATTGCTGCTACCCTTACAAAGGGACTAGTGGATCAAATCCAAGGGAATAACCATTAATCTGCTTAACAAGGGCAGGTAGGAGAAGAATAGCAAAGCGAAGGTTTTATTGAGGCCAATCTCATGAACCCTGCTTAGTCTTTTTTTTGCGGGGGGGAGGGTAAAAGAGACTTCCGTGCGGTGGACCATGAAAAGCGATAAAGACCGAGGCCTCTGTGCTTCCTTTATAGCCCAGGCTCAGTTGTTGCTGTGTTGTGGCCATCGGTAAATTGCACAGACCCTTATTAAGCTTATTGATAAGGAGCTTAGGGGAAGTTCCATTCAGTCCGTGGTGCCTGCTCCTTTTCGTTCTCCTTGCCTTCCCAGTGCACAAACCCTCCTCTCTTTGTATGGGGAAGAAACCTTTATGCTCCACCTCAGGATTCTACACCACTGCTCTCTTCATTTGGGTTGGAGAGGCATGTGGGAACCATAGAGCAGAAAGGAGAGAGGAGCAGAGCTGGCAAAAGAGCAGGGGGAGGGCGCACGGGCTTATTTATATGTGCCGGAGACACCTGGCGAAGGCCTGCGAAAACAACAGCAACCAGACTTCATGCTTCCCAAGAATCTTTTATATCACTCTCCTTTCCGTGCAGCTGGAATCCATGGGGATCAGGGGATTATTTTTGATACCTGTCTAAAAGAGTTATGTCTACCCCGATTTCCACCCCGACTTTCTAATTAACGGCATTGTATACAGGAAACACTCTCTTTTAATACCTGCATTCTTTCAGTAATAGCCCGGTGAAAGAAAAAGAGAGTGTGGAAAATTTGGTTAGCAATTTGCCCTTTTGAAGTCATCTTGGAGTTTCCAGTCCTAGCAACTGTGACCTGAAAACTGATTACTGTTAAATAGGGGGGGAGCCAGGCTGGCAGGGTGGAGAGAATGGCTGGCACTTTGAGCTTCAACAGACAGGACTGGGAAGTCCCCTCCATGTACCTGTTTTTATGCTGAGGCAGAGTGAAAGAGCCCCTTTTTGGACTTCGTTGCATTATCGCAGGTGCTTCCATTTCTAGGTCACCGTCTTCCTAGCAAAGCGCCTGTGTCCCTGCATTCTCTCTTTTGACGTTGCTTTCTTTTGGGTGGTGTGAATACAAGAACTTGATGGTGAGATATAGATGGAACACATAAAAAATAATAATTCACAGCCCCAAACAAGAGGCATTAAGGCAGCCTGCCCCATCCTGCCCCCACCAACTGTTTTGGAGCCCCCAGTTTGCAGGTCCTGTGATCAACAAGGATGACAATTGTAGCTGAAAATTTTTGGAGGGTTTCACATGGGATCCCCTGTGTATATATGATGGAAATGATTTGAGAGATGAATCCCCCATTGTTTTTGTTGTTGTGTTGTTGCTGCTATTAAATTCAATTTTTATCGTGCTGGCATAGGCTTTGTACACAGTTAAAAACAGGCACACTGAATCCTGGGAACTTTATGTTTGTTACGGATGCTGGGAATTGTAGCCCTGTGAGAGGTAAACTACAGGACTATGATTTTTTGAGGGGAAGGGTGCTCTTTAAAGATGCTTTAGATATATGGTGTGTGATGGGAGTTGTAGCACAGAACAGCTAGATGGTACCAAGTTGGCTGCATTAAGGAGTGCTACGGAAACAATGTTTGAGGAAACACTCAAAGCCCAGCTTTAAACTGCAGGATATTCCAAGGGAGAGTGAGATAAATTGCCTGACAACCCTCACTGTAATACCAGGTGAAGTGTTTTCCTTTGCCTGTGTGGTTTGAGCTCAAATCACATGAGCACAAGCACAGAGATTTGAAAGTGCCAGTGATCAGTTGTTCGATGGTGCGTTCAAACCCTACTTTAGGCAGGAATCCACCGCTTTACCTGTTCCACACCTGACTTTATATATGTCAGAAGACATTGGGCAGGGGGGCGTGTCTTGGGGAAACTATTCTAATGGGTCAGATTAGGACCGCAGCTGTGCTTTGTTAACCCCATAGGCTAACAGTTCCTCTTTGTGGTTTGTAGGTGCTTTCAAATAATATGCTTTCCATATTGCAAATTAGGACCCACTTGTGTAGGCCTATTCCATTCATTTCCTCAAGGCTTTCCCTCTTCCATTTTGTCTTGTCTTTTAGAGGATACACATCAATGCTGTGGATCAGCAACATAACCCCAAATGAAAGCTTAAATCTTCATGATCTAAGCAAGGCTGATGGAAAGATATATGGGTACTACAGTCAGCCTGGGTCAGCTATGACACTTCCCCACAAAAAAAGGCCAAACAAGCTATCTACAGCACAATACCTCCTACTGCATCCTCCTTCAGTTGCAAGGGTGAAGGTGGGGAATTATCATTGAACTTTCTGAACATATAGCCTACTGAAAGATCCCAGCATAACTGGGTAGGGTTGCTTTTCCTCCAATTTCATACTGAACCACTAGATTCAAATTTTCATTTTCACAACAACAGTATGGCAAATTGTCATCTTTTTTTGCGCACAGCTGTCTCGGTATTCTCATAATTTGAATGATTCAAGATCACTGTTTGGCAGCGTGAATCACAGCATGCCCCCGTGCCTGCCTCTTTTTCAATTATGTCTAAGAGGAAGACTGCTGGAGACCCATTTTTTCATCTTGCACAGGACCCCAAAAGTGCCAGATCTCATTTCAATATAATATGAGATGGTATGTTAAAGTAGATGTTAACAGGGCACTGAAAGAGACAATCTATGGGGAGAAGATCAGGCATTACAGTGTAGGGCAGACACTTTACTAATGCACTTTTTATGAACACAGAATTAGCATCACAAACAGAGGCCCTGTGTTTAACATATTGATCTCCATTTTATTGTTATCTGCACACCTACACACTGCGTCAACATATTATTTTGCACTTTTTAAAAAAAAAAAACCCACACAAGCATGTGGGAGGTCATGTTTTAGGCTAAAGAGAGAATACACACAAGTTACAGAATAAGGATTAAAGTTTGATCCAATCTATGTATACTCAGAGTTATATCTCATTGTGCTCCATGGGAATTGCTCCCATTGTACATACAATTTCAGCCTGGCTGCAGTTTCATGCATGTTCACTTGGGAGTTAGCTCATTGGGTTCAGTGGGTCCTACTTCTGAGTAAACCAAAGGCCAGTTGTACTTGTCCCAAAAAGGGGGGGTTCATGCAGTCTTTTAAACAGCTCTTCTCCTGTGAACCAATCCGGACCCTGTGACCATCATCTGAGGCCCTTCTTCATATGCCCCTTCCACGAGACCCGGAGGGTGTCAACATGAGAATGGTCTTTTCTGTGGTGGCTCCCTGCTGGTAGAGTGTTCTCCCCAGGGAGGCTCACCTGACACCTTTGTTACATAGCTTTAGACGCCAGGTGAAAGCATTTCTCTATAACCAGGCCTTTGGCTAATTAAACTATATATGGCCTTTTAAACAATGTGTCTGGTGGTCATGTTGTTACGTATTTATGTGTTTTTATATTGTAAACCGCCCTGTGATCTTCAAAAGAAGGGCAGTATATAAATTTAATTGATAAAAGAAATAAAAAATAAGTGCCCCATGTCCAGTCCCCATATCATTCCCCCTTGAAAAATGCACCCAATGTAGTCTTGTCTAGCTGATGGCTATACTTTGGTAAACTTTACCAATTCCTTTAAAATAAAATAAAAATGCCGTCAGGATTTAGGCTCAACTTGCCATTTGTTTAAATGAGTGTGCCCATTTCAGTGCCTTAAAACATTAGGGAAGGGATGTGTAGCTTAGTGGTAGAGCAAGTGGAGTGGGCAAGTTTCAGTTCTTGGCATTCCCAGTTAAAATGATTGGGGGTGGGATTGGTAAGCAATGGGGAGTCTCTGACCCACGGGCTCTAATGCAGCCTATGAGGTCTCTAGATCTCTCCCCAGGCCCCACCGCCCTTAGAGTTCACCTGGCTAGATTAAGTGTGGGAAGGGGAGCTGTCACATTTGAAATTATCAAACTTGAGAATTAGAACAATACTCAGCATCTTTCTGTTGTTATCTTTAACAGGCAAATGTTAGCCACGTCCCCAGCATTTGAAAAATGCAGCTGATATGGATGCTGAAGTGAAAATAGAAGCTGAAATGCATTTTTGTCCCATTGCTGGAAGCCTGCAACACGGTATGGCTCTACTAAGTGCTTTTGTCTTTATATTATATTGGGGGCTGGGGCTGCACCTAAGAGTGTGCTGGTTGCCCTATTCCAATGGAAGCAGCAGATATATGCATGCAGAGGAATGTACATGTAGATCAGCAGTACAAAATTAATTAGGCAGCACTTAAGAGTGGCATTTGGCCTCTGACACCCATCAGAAAAGAATTTTCTGGACCACAGCAATTGACTCCAAAACATGGTTCTATGAGAAATAAGAAAGGAAACCATTTATTAATAAAACATTCATTGCGCCACGGGATAAGAGATCTTTCTTTATTGTTTAGCTGGCTCATTTATTGTTGATGTCTTTCTCACTCACCCAAACACACACACACACAGAGAGAGAGAGAGAGAGAGACACCGCTGAATATGCAGAGTACCTCTAAAGTCCTTTTGCATTTTTAATAAGGGTTGGGGTTTTTTATATAAAAAAGATACTAGTGCAAGAAGAAGAAATCGTAAGCTGGCATAAATACTTTATAGCACTATGGTTTCAGAAAGGAAAGCTCACTGGGAATTGTGCTTAAAAAGAAAAGCAGTTTGGGGACAGAGCATATACCTGTGCTGTGTTGAAGGTGTCTTCCAGTATATTTCCCTCTCAGCTTCTGTAATTTAGGTAAATGGGTCCTAGCTAGTAGTGTTTGAGTGGAGAAGGATAACGTATTGCAGTGTGGTCTCACCCTTTTCCATCAATAAACAAATAGGAACATAGGAAACTGCCTTCCTGGTATCCACCCAGCTGCCTTTGAAGAGTGCTCAAAAAATTCAACTGTCTCAAAGAGCTGCAGCCAATTTGTTGACTGTGGCTGGTTATAGGGAACATACGACTCCCTTATGTTCTTATGAGCCTTGAAAACATTCTCTCCTTTGTTTTAGGGTGTGATCAGCTCACTCTCCCATACGCTACATAGCCTAAGCCATGTGTGGTTCTCTACAACACTGAGAGCAACACCTTTGGCTGGGTGCTCCCCCTAAAGAAAGGTCAACAAGTTCTGGCACCTCTTTTTCTAGAAAAAAAGCCCTGGAGAAGAGCAATGGAAGAACATGGGCCAAAACTAAGAAAGAACCCCTGATCCAAACCCACGGGCAGCTTGACAAAATGGCAGAAAGAATGCTGGTTGATGAATTGCCCTCTGTTTTAACGCTCAAAATGTCTGTGGGCTATTGTTTTGTCTCTGCCACTGAAATAGTTTCATGAATCATTATTGAAAGCAAGGGGGCCCATTGCATTTACTGCTGCATTTTAAGGGAAACGAAAGGGTGGTAAGAACTGCTTCACATTAAATAACCTGAAACTGTGCCTTGTAAGCAAGGAGTGATGATTCTAAATCCACGTTAGTGGCTGCGAAAGTAGAACCAGAGGAAAGAAATGGGATGGGATGGGGAAGATAAGTTAGTGATCTTAAGGAGGCTCGGGGTTATAACAACCAGCGAAGCTTCCTTCCTTGATATCAATAAGCTTTAGAACATAGAAGGATTTAACATATAAAGGTAATAAGTTACACTTGCTAGAGTAGGATTAAAAATGTATGAGATATAAACCTTCCTTCATGCTTAAGGCTACTTCATGTTGAGACAAGATTATCATGTGGCTGGAGTTTGGATGAAACACCCCCATTGGGCACTTGATGAAGAATCACACCTTTGCATCAAGGCAATGTTTTCACATAGAGGGGGAAGAGAGCGGGGAGAGAAAGAAACAGCAGACAGGAGCATTAAGTCATGTGGCTTTCTCAAGGAGCCACTTGTGCTCTTGATGGCTGTGAAGATAACATGCTTCACTACACAGTACAATACTAATCATATGTACTATCATAACAGTACTAGACCAAATAGCAATCCTAACTATAATATCACATATTTAATTAGTGCAGGGATGTAAACTGCTACTTTTGTCTCATTAGCAGAACTGTAGGCTCAATCCTGCCTGCAGTTATCTAAGCAACTCCCAATAGCTAATGAGAAGTAGAGAAGAGGAGCAAGTTCACAGACTATAGTTTATGTTAGTGCAAAGGGGAAAGAACAAAAACAAAAGCATTTCTGCACAATCAACATTTCTGCATATGAAACAAAATTGTAAAATTACTTATTACCCAGGGCTTCCCCCCCCCCCCCAGCTGGAACTTGCTGGAACTCAGTTCCGTCACTTCTCAGGCGGGTGCCGTTGCCATTATAAGAGAGCAAGGGAGACGTTCACGGTGAGTTCTGACACTTCTTTTTCTAGAAAAATAGCAGTGTTATTATCCATTAGCATTTTAGACTACATGTTTTGTTTGGTGCACAAAAGGTGGACGTCGTTATGGGTAGGGGGGTTTACTATATTCTAGCCATGTAAGATGTAGAGGCGCTCTCTCTCTCTCTCTCTCTCTCTCTCTCTCTCTCTCTCTCACACACACACACACACACACACACACACACACACACAGACCCCTTCCATCCAGACAAGCAGGATACACTTCAAGAACACCTTCCAGCCAGGCATGGAGCATGGCCAGTGCATGGTGTGGCCTGGGAGGAAGAGATGTGGCCTGGGGAGAGTGCCAAGGGGCAGACAGAGGCCTGTTAGGCTGCATGCTAGGAAGACAGGTGTCTCCTCCTTTTTCTGTAGTATATGATTATGCCCTAAGAATGCCCATCTCTCTGGCTAGTTCACAATTTACAAACACTGAATGAAAATTGTTGCAATAAGTTAGTGGGATGTACTGAATCAAATTACTATTTTTTTTGGGGGGGGCACCTTCTTCTTCTGAGGCCCAGTGGTTGGAGAGCATTTACCCTGCCAAGGACACACACACACCCCACACACTGGTATGCCTGTAGATGCTGGTGGTGGTGTGCCAATGATAAGGTCAGATATGAAGCACTTTGAGGGCAGGTGTGAGTACATCATGGACACACAAAGTCATAAGCTACCTTGTTTTCCAGACTGTCTCCTAAATAGGCCCTGAACTATTAATTTCCTCCCATGACAGTCTGTGCTTGCCCTGGCTTCTCCCCTCACCCCAATTGGGTGGCTAAAAGAGCCATGCTTTATGTCAGCCCATGGGAAAGCCAAAATTCAATTTCTGGCATGAGCACTGCAGTTCGGCTGATATTCTGAACATTCTCATGTCCAATTCTTTCTGATTTAATTCCTGTCCGGGGGGGAATAGAAGTTCAGTGAGTCTGTACACACTTTTTGGACACAATATTATTGATTTGTCTTGTAAACTGCTTTGAGGGTTGGTTCCCACCCCCCATCCCAATCAAGCAGTATATAAATTTTATGACCTATCTACAAATAAATAGGTAATTTAACAACCTCTTGGGGTCAGAATCTGATTCCAGCCACAAAAACACCCCCTCCCTCTAGTCGATACTAAACATTGCCAAGAATGACAGAACCATCCACATGTTCAGCAAGAAGGTAATCATGCCATGCCTCACCAACCCTGAGACATCTTACAACTCGACATGTGTATCCTAAAGTTTTACTTCTTTCTCTTAAATTGTTCTGACTGGCTACTGCTTGGTGTCTCTTTCTTCATTCTCACCGTTCTGTACTAACGTTGTGGTTGCTTCAGCAATAGCTTAGTCCTTTTTCACTTGTGGATTCTGCATATCTTACCCATTAATCCTGGTGCTTGTAGTTGTTTAATGAAGCAGCAGCATCCTTGTACATTTATTTTCCTTGATGATCATTTTAAAACACAGCTTCAACTGCTTAACAACATAGTAGGCTGAGAAACGGTGTTGAACAATAACATTGTAATTCCTGACTATTAGATTTGATACTTGAGACATATCTCTCATACACAGCAGATTTATGCATTAATCCTATATTTGGGGGGGTTTAATTGCTCAAAATATTTGCTTCTAGATCTGCATTTTCACACATTTTATTTACATGGTTTATTTTTCATTTTATGAACAAATCGATAGCCAGGCGGACTCTTTTACCACACTGGATTAGTTTTATTTATTCTCTTTGAACTTGATTAAAAAGCTGTCAAACATAAGTCTACATTTTATCAGCGGAATACTTTTACAAAACAGGGTAGGGGATGTGTATAGCTGGAAACATACATTTCAGAATAAAACAATATTTGATATATTCTAGACAGTTACCCTTTTGTTTATCCATGACAACTGAAACTAACCATCAAATGTATAAATTGATTCAAGTCTAGCCAAGTAATCCTAAGGGCATATGAAAAGGCTTTAAAAAAAGTTCTTTCTAGATGAATTTAATGCAGTTCACCAATAAAGCATCTTTGGGAGCATAATAAAAATTTCTACAAAACATGACATAGCTGGGGAAAGAGCAAAGTCGGATAAAGTGTTGGAAAATTCAAAATGGATGTTGCATTCAAAATGAGCAATTGGGTAACTTGATGCACTGCTGCTGTTGCATTTGAAACAGTGAGGCTCAGGGATTAATTTCATTCTTAAATTTGCAAATGAAACATTTACAGCGCCCCAACCTATGATGATTTAGGCTGAGTTTTTGTTATAGGCCTGTGTGAAAATCTATGACCATGTTTTGAACCTGTAGCTTTCATCATTCAACGTGATGTTTTCCACACAAAATTATTTTACGTGTACATACCTGTTATTAAGTGATAGACTGCATCACTACACCAATTTAATTGTTCCAAAAGCCAATTTAAACCCATTAACCTCCAACCCTGCTTGTCTGGGAGTGCCATTGCATATGCCTCTAAGCTATCTTTCATCTGGATTTGGCGAAATTGTCAAATCCCAGCTGTAAAATGAAGGCATGCAAAATGGCAAAGCCCTGGGGGCAGAGTGCTGGCAGAGAATGATTCATTCAAAGGGTTAATGCTGAGTACATATAAGCAAATATTGACAATGTATTTTTATTCCAATGTTTGGAAATTTAAAGACAAAATTGTCATTAAGTTTTCACAAAACGAGGCATCTGTCACTTGAGGGGAAAAGAAATGTTTCAGAAAGATGTTTACAGAAATGTAAAAATATTAGATTCAAAGACAGATGTGAATATATTCAGTAACACTCCCTGTCTGTCAGTCTTTCTCACAGTTGAAGATCTTGGTGTACTCACTTAACATTAGCTCAACAATCTGGTTTTGGTATAGCATGTTCACTGCCATGGAGCCTGTCTCTTTTTCAGGCCGAAGGAGCGTTGGTCCAAAAACAATCCCCAAACTCTGCTGTGACATAAGATTCACGTTCTCCTTGGCTGCTATCCTGGTGGCAAAAAAAGAAAGGAATTGGTTAAAAAATGAATTCAACTAAAAGAAAAGAAACTTCACTAAACAGAAAATGCAGTGGCGCTCTCATTTTTCAGTGATACTTCAATTATAACTAAAATCTTGATTTAATTATTAGAGAGAATGAAATAGAAGTGAGAAAAAAAATTGAAATGTTGGCAATATGATGAAAAAGGTCCATCTTATGGTGGAAATGATATTTTTGGATCCAAGATACTGGATAAACTCTGTATTATTTCCTCTTTACAGGCACTGGAGCCCTTTCTTCGTATTCTCCTTGGTGGTATGTTGAAACACGTTTCTTCTCCTTAATGTCCTTCATGTTCTTTCTCCTGCGGGAGCAGATCACTGTAATATTACCGTATTTTTTGCTCCATAAGACGCACCTAGTTTTTAGAAGGGGGAAAGCAAGAAAAAAAATATATTCCATGCAGAGCATGTAAGCGGCTCTCGCTTTTCTTGCTCCCGTCCGCCCCTCCTCCCACTTCGCTGGGAAGCTAGCAGAACAAGAGGCACTGTGCAGCAGAGCAGTGCAGCGCAGCAACTCTTGTTCTGCTGGCTTCCCAGTGAAGCGGGAGGAGGAACAGAAGGGAGCCCTTGCACGGAGCCCCTTCCGTCCCTCATCTCGCTTCACTGAGAAGCCATCAGAGCAAGCTGCGTAGTTATCACTGAAGCCAGCAGAGCAATAGCGATAGCAACGCAGCAGCTCTTGCTCTGCTGGCTTCACAGTGAGCGATGGATGGGAGCCATGGCTCTGGCTGCGGAGGCATCCCTCAGCTCACAACTGCAGCGGTAGCTGAGGGATCCCTCTGCCACCCAGTGCATTCGCTCCATAAGACACACAGACATTTCCCCTTACTTTTTAGGAGGAAAAGAGTGTGTCTTATGGAGCGAAAAATATGGTAGGCAATTGTCTAGACATGACTTATGACCACATGCTGGTTTATAAACCAACATCAAGCCAGAGCTTTAATCCAGAGCCACTTCTTCATGTCCCCGGTCTTCGCCTCTGCTGGGCCACCTTTCATAGAGAGCCTGAAGCTGCAGATGGACTAGGCCCAGCCCTGCACCCAGATCAAGTGGAGTGGGAGCTGAAGGGCAAACATAGTTTTACTGCCAAGGGGGATGCGACCCATCACAGACCTGCAATAAGTTGGGTCCCAAAACCAGGATGTACATCTTCCCAGATGTGCTCCTGCATGAGTCATGTGACTCATGGAACCAAAAAGAAACACTTTTTTTTTCCAGACAAGATTGCAGCACCTGAAATGGCTGCCATACTCTCTCACACGAAAAAACGGGGGTCCTGGTTTTTACCAGGATACTTGTGGGGTATGGAATTGTAATTGTTTCGATGAATTCATTGTTGGAGTTATTTGTACGTTTTCTGTGTTTGATATTACAGTGTTTACAATGGTTTCCCCCCACAGTGCTGTTGGTATTATTGTGAGCTGCCTTGAGCTCAACAATTGTTGTTGGAAAACAGTAATACAAATATTAAATCACCAGGTGTTCAGGGAATGCTTGTCATAGTGTTACTGATGTACCCCTGCCCCCATGTGGCCACAGAAGTGACAGTAACACAACACACTGCCATCTTCACTTGGCCTCCTGGGAGATATTTTAACATTGGGTAGGTAACTGTTTCTTTTGAATGAGATTGCATTCTGTGTAAATTAAGATGGTGGTAGGGCTTGACACCCATCAAAAGTAGTACCACTGCTCACCCACTACTAAAACGCCATCCTGGGGTGCCCCTGGTGCTAGGTCTGGCCTGTATGCTGCTTACTACCCCATGACTGTTCCAAAATTCATGTAGAGTGCTAAATTCAATGGGAGGCTGGGCTTCTAGGCGGTGTTTTGAGCCCAGTATGCTATTTGCAGTCAGGTTGTCTTCTAGATGATGCAATATGACCATTACAGTGTCATAGAATTTTTCTTTTCTTTTTACATTCTCCACTTGAAAAGTGTTAACATTTGAATTGGCCCCAAACAGCAATAACTTACAGTGTGAATGATTGCTGATAAACGATTGTTAGCACAGTTCAAGCAGCAAGGCTTTCAAGAGTTCTCAAGACAAAAAGCAAGACAATTCCGTTTAAATGATAGGGCTTTAAAGACAACCTTCAGTAATGCAACCTAAGACATTTAGGACACCCTTACATTTATAACCAAGAGCTGACCACTCAGTTTTATTTCTCATCCATTCTGCATGTGGTGCAAGAAACATGCCCCCCCCCATTTTCTCTGCAAGGCATCTTATTGAAGAGACGACATAAATGGACACTTTTCAAACAAAAATTCCACAGAAATCAGTATAGCTACCACCTTACAGCAAGTCAGGGGGGCCCTGGCCTTTAGATTCACCAGCTGCTTATGAACTGCACTCCACACTATGACAGTGCCATTCTAATACGTCTGTCATGCTCCACTGAACAGCTTCAACTTCATATAGAGATGTTTTATTTAAACTATGTATGTAAGGTTGCTGGAGTTGAAAGAGTTTACTACGAATATGTTATGAATGCACATATATCACTAGCAAAGAATGGGCCTACGGCTGCAATGCTATGCACTCTTACCAGGGAGTAACTCCCATTGAACTCTGTTGGTCTTACACTGTAAACGTAAGCATAAACTATTCCACTGAAAGGCTTTATTTTAATGACACTGCTTGATCTTTAAAAATAATTTATTGGTCTACTAAGGGAACACGGATGACAAATGGTATCTACAAGATGGCAACCTGCAACTGTCTGTTTCTGCTAACCTACCAGAAAGGCTGTAGAAAAGATAAGATTTCTTTCTGCCCTGAACTCTGTTTTCTAGTTTAGAAGCTCCTGCAAAATGGCAATAGAAGAAGGGGGAAGAGGAAAAGAGTGGTGTATCATCTGTTCCATGCCTTAGAGAAAGGTCTCTTATCAAATCAGTGGGTGGGGTCATGTAGTGAGCACTGCCTTGTGATGGAAGCCTGCCAGTCTTCCAGTTTACCACATTCCCTCAACGCACGAACTCATTTAAGGCTTTAAAAAAATTTAAAAAATCAGTAATGCTTCCTATTTATATGTGACTTTTACTAGAGTACAGTCTCATGCCTGTAGCCTTGGTGTCCATTACAAAAAACACACTCCATATGGCACTAATCAGACGGGCTTAATTAATAGTTTCTTAAAATATAACATCTTTATCATAAATGAAATGGAGGCTTCACAAACGATTGTGTGGAGTATGGCAATATTAACTCTGCTCTGCTAATCTGGGTACAGGTTGAAGATGTAAGCAATTGGAAAGAAATGGTGCCCTCTTTTTGTACTGCTTGCACCTGCCACTTTCCAATATGCAGGCAAGTCTTTGTGTTGGGGGCAGGGGAAGTGCGTACTACTCCTGTGTAGTGCAGGAATGTTTATTACAGTCAACTAACCATTAATACAAAATCACGGGCTTGGTAAAAAAAACTAAAGAACTGACAATCATAATAGATCTGAGAGAGATGCTAATGTTTTAAAATATTGGCACCACCAAGAAAAATTCTCAATGGAAGTTTCAAAGAACCACCTGTAAAACTGTTTTACAAGAAGACAAGATTATATATTTTCTTACCTAAGACATGCACAACCATTTTCACCTCAGTGGGATTACAGGTACAATACCTAGCTTAAAAAGGATGTATAGCAATAGCAACTGGGATGTCCCAAAGTTCAGTCCTTCTGGATTTCAGTGCTGCAGGAAATTTCCAAAATAACAAAACAGGTAATAGAAGCAACTCCAGAACTAGCCCTATCTTCCACGACAACAACACACACACAAACATGACAAAGAACTCATAAGTCACTTACTTTGCATCAGCTAGAACAAACGTTAACCAGACACTGGGGTAAAAAGTAAAGGTAAAAGACCCCTGGATGGTTAAGTCCAATCAAAGATGACTATGGGGTTGTGGCACTCATCTCACTTTCAGGCTGAGGGAGCCAGCGTTTGTCCACAGGCAGCTTTCCAGGCCATGTGGCCAGCATGACTAAACCGCTTCTGGCACAACAGAACACTGTCATGGAAACGCTGTTTACCTTCCCACCACAGCAGTACCTATTTATCTACTTGCACTGGCGCGCTTTTGAACTGCTAGGTTGGCAGGAACTGGGACAGAGCAACAGGAGCTCTCACTCTGTCACAGGGATTTGAACCACCGACCACCTGATCAGCAAGCCCAAGAGGCTCAGTGGTTTAGACCACAGTGCCACCCGCGTCCCTGCAGACACTAAAAAGACCTATCAGGAGGGAACATAGACCACTGGTATGAAAATGTATGGGAAATCGCCCTACTAGAAAAGTTAACCAACAAACTCAAACTAGCACAGGAAGAAGCAGAGGAGGACACCTTCACCCTGGTATGGTTCCCCTTTATCACACGCACAACAGGAAAATGACCTATTCAGCTTACAAATCAATATGGCTAACCTGACCCAACAACCTACTCCCCCTACACACAAACAAGCAACACTGCAATTAACTGAATGAAACCAACCAGGCTCAGGACACCGTAACCTCTCAAATTATCTATAAAAATAAATAAAACCAATGTGATGCTGACGCAAACACCAACACTAATAATAGACAATAAAATGAAAGAACAATATCCCATCTCTTTCCCCCCAAATGCAAGATGTCTATGACAAAAGTGTCTCTCACTAAATGTAAACAAACTGTCTATGAATTGAAAGTGGAAATAATATGTGTACCTTTCCCTGTTTCTCATGTAACACAAAAAACTTTAATAAAAACTATTTTCTAAAAAACAGGACGTATAACAAATCTACCATGTGAAAATCTGAATGTGTCTCCCCGCTGCCCCATCTTGGGGACATGAGGGAAGCTATACATGCTGGCATCAGACCTGCCACCTGAGGTATGTCAGGTGAAAAGAGAGGCCTTTTGTGTTGTGATATCCAAAACAAGACTTGCAATGCCCTCTCATAAGAATGTTGTCTCCCCCTTCCATTTCATTGTTGTAATAGCAGAAATCGCTTATACTTTAAGGAATGGTTTTTTGAGCTATCACTGAACATTACAGCATCAACTTCCTGGCAAGTTCACTTTGATGAATTTGGGTTCACAAATATCTCACCCATTCATACAACAATTGGGCACCCCATAGTTGCAGGGAGGAAATGGCATGTGAAGAAGAAAGAAGAAGAAGAAGAAGAGGAGGAGGAGTTTGGATTTGATATCCCGCTTTATCACTACCCTAAGGAGTCTCAAAGCGGCTAACATTCTCCTTTCCCTTCCTCCCCCACAACAAACACTCTGTGAGGTGAGTGGGGCTGAGAGGCTTCAGAGAAGTGTGACTAGCCCAAGGTCACCCAGCAGCTGCATGTGGAGGAGCGGGGAAGCGAACCCGGTTCACCAGATTACGAGTCCACCGCTCTTAACCACTACACCACACTGGCTTGTCAACCTACGATGAACCATACATCAACATTAGCTGTGAAGATTTCAGCTCCTTTAGCCAACACATGGCTAAAACCTGAATGCTGGACATAGCAGGAGGACTAGATAATCAGTTTCCCCCTTAAGTGGAAGTCTTTATTATGGCCACCAAGTTCCGAAATGGTCTTGGGAGTAGCCATTTACTCTCATCTAAAGGGTTATACTGTCCTGATCAGAATCACCAGATGCAAGTGGTCCACATGAGAGGCCTCTGCTTTATATACCCACCAAGCTAAAGAGGATGGTAGACTAGATCCTTTTCCCGTGAAATACAAATTTTCTAACTGCAAAGTGTTTTATGATGCAGGGGAGGGGCTTCAGTCATTTGATTTTCATCTCTTTTTAAGAAGTAATGCAGTCTACAGTAGGGCACAAATGGAGCCCTTAAATACATTTGATACCATATATTTAGTTTGTTCTTCAATCCAGTGAGATACTTTGCCACCTCAACTTTTCCTGGGGAGATCATCTAAGACCTCTAGCTTGCCAGGCACCATCTCCACTGGAGGCATTTATTATGCTCTGCATACTTAACAATGTTCCATATTAGCCTGCCACTGCTGGACGTATCTACATACACAAAAGTATTTTAGAAGTTCTTACCCTCTACTTGGCCTTTTGTTTTATTTAAAAGAGTTTTAAGTCTAGTTTCCGAGGATGGCTTCCATATGGAAATGCAAAACAACAACAAATATATTACAAAATCCCCAGGCTGTACCAAGATGTAAGAACCATAAAACCAGCCATACTAAAAGAGGACTGATTCAACTCAACATAATACCATTTAAGACACGTTAATCCTTAAAGACCTTGCAGCTGATTAAAACCTTAAAGGACTGCAGCAATTTTTTACTGGAAAGCTATCTGAAATAGAGGAGCCATTAATGGCCACTTCAAGGCCTGCAAAGAAAAAGCCATCTGCACATTACATCTGGGTGGGAAAGAGTTCCATAGTCACGGTGGGGCCATTGATAACAAGGCCCCGTGTCTCATGTCCCCACTCTCACCTTTCTGGAGTGCGAAAATCACATGACTTTTCCTTCCTCTGCTACTTTTAACACAGGTATGGTAGTTGCCCCAGAAGACATACAAGTTTCTGACAAATACACAAAGGATATGATTTTGAGTGGTAAGAGTAAACATGTTACTTTTGCTGTCTGTCTTGGACCAGCAGAGAGTAAAGGAAAGAATAAAATGAAAAGACTGAACCATTAGTAGAGCAAAGCAAATGTTGCTGTTGTTTATATTTGAGGACTATAGCAGAAGCTATTCCATTTCAGTTTCATTGCAGATTATGTATGCTGCCTTTCATTCCAAAAGGAAGTCCAATGCAGCTCACAATAACATATCAGAAGTAATATATTAATATTTTAAAAGTGCACTGAAACAACATGGGGGGGGGGGGGAATCAGACAATAAAAATGCTATAATAACCTATCCAATAACCAGTGTAAGAGAATGCCTTGCATTACAGACCCAGCACTGTTTATGGAATAAGCCTGAATTGTTTGCACCCATTTGAGGAGAGCAATCCTTTATAGCCATGCTGCTTGTAATTTTACTATAGATTTGTTCCAGCTTTGCTGAGGGTTGATGCCAGCCGTTGTTACAACAAATTCACCTGCCTACGCAGACTACTGCTAATTAGCAACGTCAGTCTCACAGAAGCAGCACCTGCGGGAAGGGATCCTTAGCCAGAAGCTGGGATGCTGAAAAAGTGAAGGATGGCTACATGAGAAATGCACACTGGCTGCCTGCAGTAAGTAATAGCTGGTGAAGTTTTCCTGTTGTTTGCTAGGTACCGAACACTCCAAGAACCTAGATCAGGGGTCAGCAACCTGCGGTCCATGGGGATTGTTTGAACAGCCCATGAGCTGCTCCCGAACCGATCTGCCCGCTTGGTGAGTCCCCATGCGCTGCACTGAACTGGCACAGCGCAGAGCTGGAACTCACTTCCGCGGCGCTGGAAACTGCGTCTGCGCAGACACGATCCAGCCCATGGAGTGATCTCCACGGGAGTGAACTGGCCCAGGCACCCCCAACCTAGATGATAGTCAATTGTCTATTTTACTTCGAACAGTAGAGTAAGAATGTTCCTTGGATTTACAGTTGTGGATAACATAGTTTACTTTACTTGGTGCTGTGAGAGTTGATTAATCTTACAGAAATCCCCACTGGTCCTAATATTCGATAGCTTGACCAGAAGTGGATCTACTATGAAACTTATGAAGCTTAAGTTTCAGGGTCCCTAATCTCAGAGGGGCCCCATAAGCAACTTTAGTTCACATTCCTTTAAGATGTTGGGTCTAATAGACCCAATTTGAGTCGCACAACTCAAAAACTATTAGGCAGAGCTTTCCAAATTTAGTGTGTTGGTGACACACTTTTTAGACGTGCATCATTTCACATCACAGTAATTCAGTTCTACTAACAAAGTGGAGGTTAAATTAACCCCTTCCCAGCCCTGGGAAGAGTGCAGGGAGCGTTTAAGCGACACACCTACACACAGCAGCCAATACATTAACGTGTCGCAACACACAGTTTGGAAAGTTCTGCTATAAGGCATAGGGAATTTTTATTCACACCAGTGACTTTGACCTGTGAGATAATCCAGCATAGAAATTTTAATCAAAATCTGAGATGTTGTAGTTATTTATGTTTTGTGATGATCTGTCGTGGAACAACCCCCTGAGAAATGGCAGGTATTAAGATTCTTGGTCACAGTGACGTTTCTGTATGTTTCCCGGTAAGTTGGGCGTTAGGGGTTGAGAAGTAATCTTGGCTTGAAATAAAATCTCGTTTGCAAATATATAATAATGCCAGTTAAATGCATTGTAGGCACAAATATATCTGACAGGAAAAGTATGATCGCCAAATGGGCTGTAATATTTGGACCTCCTATCAATCCTTAAGTTGCTATTAATGGCTCAGGATCTCTTTGAAAGCAAGACGTTGTTTTCTTTATGTGGGAAGAAGTTCAACATTCATACCTTAGCTGTGCCAAATGTTCTGGAAAATAACCTAGTTGTAAGATGTCCTGCCCTACAAAATGATAGTGTTAAGTAAGCAAGTTAATATGTTACTAGAGGCACAGCCTATTGCAGAACCAAACATGCAGAAACAAATGAAGGACATTTAAGAAAAGATGTAACATTTTCTGAATTTGTACCAAAAATAAAATACACAATTCAAAACAGCTAGAGAGCAAACCTATTAATCATCCTAAAAATACACCTACCATGCTAACCATTTTTTAAAATGCAATTTATTCTGTATAAATCACAGTTGGTTTAAAATAGCATTTGCTTTCCAAGCTACTCAGTCCCTACTTTTGCTGGCTTCCTAGGTATAAGATGCCACGAAGGGTCTTGGCTGCTCATGGGTGGGTGGGGGTGGGGGTGGGGGGGTAGTTACATTCTTCTCCAGTTCAGATTAAATTTCAAACCAAAGATGTATGAAGATGTTTATATTTGCCTTTCTATTGAAAGTGAACATTACATGTCAGAAAGTCTTTCTCTTCCAAGCCAAGTGATGTGAACTTTGGCAGCATCTCCACCTCAACAATTCTATTTCGAAGAAAGTCTCTTTGAATTTGTCTTACCATGGAAAGTATATCAGTTTAAGGCTGCGGGTGCAAGACTGCATGCTTGGCTCTTGGGGTAGAAATCCTTGTATGTAGAATACACTCAGTATCCAGGCCAATACCATCAATGACAAGTAGATCTACTCCACCACAGAAACATATACTGTATCACTGATTCAGGAGCACACCATGCACACATCTGCAGGATACAGGTTTTTAATCCATGCAACACTCTTTTCCCCAGAAAGGAGATCCATCTACAGAACTGAATTTGTGCCTGAACTAACCTTTTCAGAAAGGGAGTCTCAAGAACTAAGGCAAATAGTGTCGACAAGGCCTTATTGACAACTTGAAAATTAGCAAGTCACAGAGTTCTGCAAGTTCTTATAGAACTTGATATTCAAACAAATATGTAACTTGTAACTAAGATGGGCCTCCACATCTGAGGAATTGAAAGTGGCCCATGTAGGACTAATTTCCAAAAAGGGGGGGGGGAGGCATCTGGGGGAATGCAGGAAGCCCAGATAAGTTGCAATTTCTGTTCTGCTAATGTAAAATCAGCATGGGTTCTGAAACAGTAAGTCCTGGCTTTATGAAGAATAAGGCAATCAATGGCTGCAAGTCCTGCTGGTTATATACTACCTCCATGGTCAAGGCATGATACCAGTTGCTGGGGAATGGCAGTAGGACATGCGTATTGCACTTACGTTCTGCTTGTGGGCTTCTCATAGGCATCTGTTTTGGTCACTGTGGGAAACAGGATGCTGCACTACATAAGGTTTTGGTTTGGTCCAGCAGAACTCTTATTATGGTTTTCTCTCTTCTGTTCTTTTCATGTTTCATTGCAGGATTGAAGGATATAACTCCAAACTGCTTGGCGGAGAGTTTTTCCACATAGCATGGACATTCTTGGTGGCATGCTCCTTGGTTGATAAAGCATGAGGATGATTTCAGTTCACTTAATTAATACAACAGGATGGCTGAGATCAGCAATAAGGCTGGAACCCCAATAATGGACCATGCATGCAAGTGGAAGGAGCTTAGATCCAGACGTGCTTTTTCAAAGGGAAGTCTGGAAGGGAGAAGGAGGTGATTTCTGCCAATTGCTCCTTCCCCCAACAGCCCCTCCCATTCTCACCTCTCACCCATGCTATTCCCCAGTATTTCAGGGCAAATTTGTGGGGAATTGGTACAGGGAAGCTCAGTTCAGCTGGAATCCTGCATAGGCTCATGAGCTATGTGACCACTTTGGTTTTGCTCTACATACAATGAGCACGATGGCAGTGCAAAGTAACAGAGGAAGAAAACCTTGGCTTCAGCTAAACAACCTCTCCAAACAGCAAGAGCATGGTGAACAAATGCATGTGAAAGCCTAATTAGTTCCTGGAACCTCTGTCATGTCTAATGTAAGCATATGCCTCTGTTCAGTCATTAATTAACCCTGGTGAGAATAAATGGCTTCCTTCTGAACATTTTCTTCTACTGGTAACCGGATTAAATGCTAGTTTGCATTCCCTGGAAAAGCACCAATGCCTCTTCCCATGTGGAACCCTTTGTCACTTGGAAAGGTGTTCCGATTGGCTAAAAAATCCTGCTTGACCAGTTGTGCAACTCTGCAGTGGACAACTTCTTGTTATTGCTGCTAACAACTCATTACTTATGTCCCTTTGTCATTTAGTATCTCCCAGAATGTCATTTAGCATCTCTTACAAAATGCAAGAGCACTCTGTCTCTCACAAAATGATCCTTTCTCTTAGCAACTGTCAACCATCGGGAAACCTCTTTCCTATAATTGGGCATCCCCCAGACACCAAAATTGTTTGGCTTCTTTGATTCCCCAGGAGGCTGCTGTAGGTGTGTCTCTTTTCTTCAAGCTATCTCAACGCTATAGATGCCTAGGACAGCAGACCTCTCTTCACTTACAGCTAGATCCTTTCTCTGGTCTCCTCTCTCCATCTTCTTGTCTCTCTACCATGTTTGTTGTTTCTCTTATGGAAACACCAACTTAGGTTTCTCCCTTAAGGAAACTTTCTGTTTTTGGAGCCACTTTAGGAGGGTTCTAGGAAACCCAGCACTGGTGATGGTACTTAGCTCAAGGGCAAACTATGAAGGCACCCGCCCATTCTATTGAAGACACACAGGCAGATTGGCCACCAACCAATTTGGGCCCAGCTACAATCTTGCACCTGCAGGCAGCGGTTCAACTCTGGGACCCATCTCCTTTCTGTCTCCCTTCCTTGAGACAGGAAGTAACTTAGCATTTCATTCCATCCTATAACTTGCACCTTTGCAATTTCCCTACTCTTGCTGCCTTCTTTCCCAAGGTAAAGGCAAAGGGACCCCTGACAGTTGTCCAGTCGTGAACGACTGTGGGGCTGCGCCACTCATCCCGCTTTATTGGCCGAGGGAGCCAGCGTACAGCTTCCGAGTCATGTGGCCAGCATGACTAAGCCGCTTCTGGCAAACCAGAGCAGAGCACGGAAACGCCGTTTACCTTCCCACCGGAGCGGTACCTATTTATCTACATGCACTTTGACGTGCTTTCGAACTGCTAGGTTGGCAGGAGCAGGGACCGAGCAATGGGAGCTCACCCCATCGCGGGGATTCAAACCACTGACCTTTTGATCGGCAAGCCCAAGAGGCTCAGTGGCCACCCTCAGACCACAGCGCCACCCTCTCCCTATGTTTCCCAAAACCTAATAGCACCTCCTCACAGAAGATTTGACCCAACTCTGCATTTTCATTGCACTCACATTAACCAAACTAGGGTGAATGTTCTAAAGTATTGTTTTTCAAACTAAATTCTGGGGATCCCATAATGCCTTGGAAGCTTGTCAGAGATTCCTCATGAGAAGATCAGCAATTGCAGCATTCCGAGAAGACAGAAATGTTAGACATAATCTAAGTGTACTCTTGGATCAAGCATGGTGATGGGAAGACCCAACAGGCCTGCACAATGCCCTCCCTGGACTGAGTGGGAAACATCCACCTATTTCTTGCTTATTCTGTCTAATTTCCTATTCATGGGGGAATGTGGCCTCATTTGCTTGTGGAAGGACAGATAATTAGAATCATAGCTGGTTTTATAACCTTTGGCCATGGAGCTGCTGAGCTTATTTGTTTTTCATTCTGTCGTCCAGTCTAGTGAATAACACTGCCTATGCACAGCTGATATGTACATATCCCAGTAGGCAACAGATACTTCTCTATGAATTCAGCTTTAAGTTTTGAAATTTACTTTCATTCTTTTAGTTCCAGACTGCCTGAAGCCACATTTCCTTGCAACATTAAAAAATAAAGAGCACTTAGGTAACAATCTCACTTTGAATCAAGAACTGCAAACACAGAAAGCTTTATCATCAACACAACACATCCAAAAATGTCTTTGTAAAATAAATCAAATTATATGAGTTAATTGATTCCAGGGAACATCAGCAACTGCAGGTGGAAAACGAGTAACAGGATGTTTATTAATGAAGGGCTATTAATCAAAATTGACAATACCAATCCTTGTTCCTTTAAATTTCAGTGCTACCTGCACTGGACATGGACATATTTGTTTCCTTTCTGAATACGGATTTGTAAGAAAAAGAAAGATTAACTCTTGGGATTTCAGTTGGAGATAGAAGGCTGTTTGTTTAAATGCTGAAGGAATATCCTAAATCCAATTTGACAGGCAAAGGCAAAGATGCCAGGGGTAATTAATTAGCACTTAATTTAGACTACAGAACAACAGGATATGGAATTGGTGCTCAGTGCCATTTCCCCCTAGGCTCCATCTCATGAGGGTCAAGAGTGTGGCTGTTACATCGAAGGTCAGTAAATAAATTGGGGAAACACATTGAAACTGGACTTTTCACAATAGATATCCTTCACTGTTTCTACTGCCTCTGGCAATCATTGACAAGAAAAGGGCTGTGATTGGTGAATAATGCTGTGCAGACACATGATTTGAACAAGGTAGAGTATGAACTCACATGTCACATTGTGAATCATAACCTAGAAGCTTCCTACAGAAAGAGTTATCCCAGAAAAAGTCAGTATTAGGGAGGAAAAGCAGCTGGGAAGATCAGAGGAAACCTGTGACAGGAGAACAATTTCATTTTTTACTTTCCTAGATTTGAGGAAATAAATTTTGAAAGGAAAGGAGAAAGGTGGAGGTTAGGGGAGGAGGGAATTCAATCTGCATTATATCTTGGTTATGACTTCTCATTACAATCCTCAGAAGGTGCACAGAAGGTACTGATGATACATCTACATTATACAGACTAGTAAACAACATTATATGCAATATATGACAGGAAACCTAGGAGCTAGTCTGGTCCACAGTTTCAGGATGACTGAAATGCTATTCAGAAGTTTCCTCAAAAGTGATTCCAATTAATTAATTAATTAATGGACCAAAGTTCTAAATCACATGTGGAGTAGAGAAGGCCTCCTGTAGAAGCAGTCCAGCCACTGATTTGTGTGGAAGCTAGCGATGGATGGTGATGGATTAGAAGGGCCAGGGCCAGGGCCAAGGAGCACCTATCCACCCTCCTCTGTCATACGGTTTGGGGTATGGGTGGGGTGGGGTGGGGGGTGGAGAGATGCCTGAATAGGGCTAGGGTTCAAAAGAATCTAACAAACAGTCAGGCAAGGGTTAGTGATCATTCGTCAGATTTACAGTTTTATACAATGCCGTAATGATTCGTGTATGAAAGGACAAATATTTTCCATTCATGTAACATCTTGCTGGTTTTTCATCTAACACTCCAACTTTAATTATATGATGAACATAACCTGTATCAAATTATGAATATGTTAACATATTGAATGAGTACAAGAAAAATAAGCACCAGATTTTTTTGTTATGCCATACAGGCACACAAAGGTATAGTAAAAGAGAGAGAGAGAGAAATCTGGTTTCCTTGACCACATTGTCATAATATACATATAGAACTGCTTATTGAATCCAGGCTGTGTAGGCAGCAGAAAGAACCCTGGCTCCATACCCCCACAATGCATGGCCACAACAAAGGGCAGGAAAAGAACAGACTCTTTCATTCCATCTTTCTAAGTATTACCAACACAAGGGCTAAAACATTACCTCTGTCTGAAGTGTATCTATGTATCCATGCATAAGTTATTAACTAGGCTCCCTGAGCACTGTTGCTGAAAGTACTAATATATTCAAATTACATTCCAGCTACTGCAAAAAAGGCAGTAGATCAGACAAATGTATTAAAATCACTTCAAACAAAAGGACTCGTGTTTTTTTCAAAATAAAAATAAGGCCTCCACCCTTTGCTTAAAAAGCCATGGAGCAATTTTTAATAATATGCAAGAACAAGGTCTTATGGGATCGAGTATCGGTCACAGCTTGAATGTGAAAGGTAAAATACTGACAGGTAAACTATAGCTCATTCTGATACTGAAATTATGTAATTCAAACTGTTTGCAGAGCAAAAGGGAAGAAGGGGAAAATATGAAGCTGGCTGAAATTCAAGCCTGTCGTCTTTGAACTTTGTCCCAGTTCAGAACACACTGGGCCAAATCCAGGGGTTTGGCTGTGAACACCATAAAATCAAAAGGGCTTGTAAAAAATGGTTTAACCTCATGTTCCCTTTCCTCTCAGTATAATAGTTTTAAGCAGTACTATTTTTCTAGAATAGAGAGGTGCCAGAACTCACCATGAACACCTCCCTTGTTCTCTTATAATGGCAATGGCACCCATCTGAGAGGTACTGGAACTGAGTTCTGGCTGGGGGAAAAGCCCTGACTTTAAGGTAGTGCTTCTATCTTGCCCTAATGAGAATTAAAAAAAACAACAAATATATATGCTAATGATGGGGTCTCCTAATGATGGGAAAGCAGCAAAGTCATGTCTGTGTAGTAGCGGTGAGTGCTGTTTCATACCATCCACCCCAAAGAGATGGTTTTTCCAGGGTGAGATCTCGGTGCAAGACTCTGCAAAATCACAATGCCGAAAATGGCCTCTGTTCTCGTGCACAAAAAAAGAAGATATCCCGGTTTTTCCAGGACACTTGTGGGGTATTCTTTTGCACTCAGGCCCTGTTTGTGGCCTTCCCATAGACAGCTGGTTGGCCACTATAAGAAAAGGATGGTGTGTCAGATGGGCCATTGCTCTGATCAAGCAGGATTCTTTTTAAGTTCAAAGTAGCCATACCAGCAATACCAACATCAACAATCTCCTTTAAAGTGATAACTAATAAACTACCATAAATATACAGATACTCTCTCTCAGTGTGTGTAAATAGACTCTCAGGAGTTCCATGCTGGCATATAGACTTCCAAAACTGAGCCACAATTCTAGACAACATATCAAAGTATGTTTATAAACATAGCTTTGTAGAATATTAATGATATGCAAAACTGTGTTTATAAATGCATTTCACTATGTCACATAGGGCAGTCTAAAAAAACATATGACAAAGCTGAATGGAGTCATCAAGCCATATATTGTCATTCCCTCTCCTGTCACAGTCCCATCCATGCATGCAGCAAAACCAGGAAGCGAAGGAAGCCCACGATAGGCCACTGCAGTTGGATTGGTAGACAGACAGATAACAACTTTACAAAGGTCACATCTGCTCCAGGTTTTGGAAGGCCCTAAATTAAGGAGCCTCTTGCCCCCCCCACCCCCCTAAGTGAATCTATATCCTTACCACCCTTATCACCAGCTGCTGTTGCTTCTGAACTTCATCATTGCTACCAGGCAGAAAGCCAGTGATCTAGCAGGCTATATTATTTACAGCCCCTCCTTTGACCATTGCTATCACTAGGCTCTGGTGAGAGATGAGTGAAAGGCAGGTTGCAATGCTGAAGATGAGGAGCAGGTCTGGCAGATTCTTCTGAGTGGGCCTCTGCTGGGATTGGGCTCTTGAAAGAAGCCCAACAGTGCTAACCCTTGACACTAGTCCTGTGCAAAGTATTTTCAATATGGTCTGTGGTGTTGACATTTTGGTTATTTACCACTGAACGTATGTTGAAAACAAACCTGGAAGGGTACCAAATTAAAATGCACTAGCCTCTGCTGTGGACAGACCACTGTGCATACAGATTCTTGTTTATCCTCCTAGTGAATTGCCTTGACCTGGTGTTTAAAGGAGTTTCTGCAGCTACCAAATCAAATGCAATCTGTGAAAGAGCCCAAATGATAGCTTTTGGTTCAGATTCCTGAATGATTTCCAAAGAGAAGACTGAGCCAATTCCAATGTAACACCCCCCCCCCCGCCTATTTTGGTAGAGATATATGCATGGGGAAAAAATACATCAGAAAATGCAAAATACTAGTGGATTTTGCAAGAAAGATCACTAAACTAGAGAACAGATTCCTTGCTCAGTTCTGGGAAAGTATTTAGTTGGAATTAGCCCTATATGTCAGTGACAACTCTTGACAACTGTTGGATTTGCTTTTCTGGCAGTGACCACATCAGTATCAACAAAGTAGGTGGCCACTTACCTCTTTTCTTTTTTGGCTTTAGAAGAAGAAGAAAAGTGAAACTTTTTTTAGACAGCCTGTAATGATTGCGGGGAGAAAGAGAGATACTAGTTGAGCTCCCTGCAAATTATTAGTGGAAAAGTAGGTCTGAGAAGCATGCTACATCTGAAATATTTTTCGTCACTTGAACATGTGCAGCCCAGAGCCGGCCCCACTCTACCAGTCGAAGGGAACAAACATTTCACGTTCACAGATGCTCTTAATTTGGTGTGGTTTGGAGTGTAATTTAGATCAAACGTATCCATGTAAATGAGTCAAGGTTTTCTTAATTAGGTGCCTCTAAAGAAAAAACTGGGACCACATCAGTAGGTGTGGGTGTGGTGCCCACAATGCTGAAGTCTTTTCTATGACCAAAGGCTCAGGGTTGCTTAGGCACATACTACTGACACCCCCCACCCCACCGCTTCAGTTTCTCAGGCACAATAATAAATCACTACGTGGCATAGACATCAAGACGCTGTTTCACAGAAGCTGCCTAAAAAACACCGTCTCTTTGGCAGATGCCTTAAGGGAGGTCATTGTGCTGTGATTTAGGTCTCTCTTCCCCTCTTTGTATTTCACTGCCAGCGTTTTGTTCCCATTACAAGTGGAGTGCATTCCAGTTTGCAGATTTGCTCTTAACTTTCAAACTAGTCACGTTAATATGAAGATTTGTAGCTCTTCACGAGAAAGAGGCCTGTCTCTTGCCTGAGAACTTCTAATCCTACATTGATCACAATAATATGATCTTGGCTGATAAAAATGAAGGCACTGAAAATGCTGATTCTCTCAGCACATTCCTTGTCTTTCTGTTGACTGAGAGGTACTGGGATGCAGTGCAAAGGGAACAGGAGAAGTTATTTTTCCTCACATCACCTGAAACCTACCTACATTTTGCCTTTTTGGGTCAGGGAGCAATAGCTAGTGCAAAATTACGGCTGGCCAGTCCTACTGTAGCAGGGGACTTAAGAGTCAAGCCAAAGGGTTTGGGTGAAAGCAACAGCATTTTGCATTCCAATTGGGGGGGGGGCCTGCATTTTATATAGCCAAAGTATGTACAATTTATATGAATGTAAGAGAAACAACAAAGCCTTGCTGGAATGGGCCAAAAGCCCATCTAGACGAGCAATATGATCTCACAGACACCATCAGATGCCTATGGTAAACTCTCAAGCAGGACCAGAGTTGTGCAATAGTGCTCTTCCCACTAGACTAGATGGTTTTTTTTTGCATGATTCAGTAGGGCTTTAGGTATGTTAATAAATCCTGTAGGTTTCGTAAGAACCTACCTATTAAACTGAAATACAGCTGTAGTGCCACACCTTCGTCTCCACAGAACTAGGTGGCTAAAATGTATACATCACTAGCAATGGAGAACTGTGCTGTGTCAACTATATTGGATCATTCTTATGACTCATTTTGATCTTGAGTTAATACTGAAGTACAAAATGCAAATGTCTCACAATCAATATGAAGGATTGTAATCCACCGACTGCAGTGTTTCCCAACCTTGCGTCTCCAGCTGTTTTTGGACCACAACTCCTATCTTCCCTAGCTAGCAAGGGATGATGGGAATTGTAGTTCGAAAATAGCTGGAGACCACAAAGGTTGGGAAACACTGATTCGGAGTGTGGGAACATTGTGGATTGCTTTTAAAATTGTGAGCACAGTGTTAATGACAATTCAGCTAAATGGATTAGGTCAGGGGTTCAAATCAATGAAATTCCATTGGTGGATGTCTACAGTCAGATCGTTCTAGAAACCATGAACCTCTGTAATCTTCTATACTCTTTCTGACTATGGTCACATTTGCACCATACATTCAAAGCACTATTATACCACTTTAAACCGCCATGGCTTCCTCTACAGAATTCCGGGAGCTATAGTTCATTATGGGTGCTGAGAGTTGTTCGGAGGTCCTGATTCTCACCACAGACCTACAATTCCCAAAGTTCTCTGTGAGAAGGGATTGACTGTCAAACCACTCTGAGAATTGTAGTTATGTAGGGAACAGGACCGTCTTAGCAACTCTAGGCATGGTGGAAGCCATGACTGTTTAAAGTAGTATTATAGGGCTTAGAATGAATGGTGTGAATGTGGCCTGTATGTTCTCAGTGCCTTTTGCATTTCCAGCATTTTGAATGCAACAAGAACACTGGCTGGAGCACGTTCTCAGTTTTAAAACTAGCTTCCTTCTACTTTCCTTTTTTGCATTAGCTCAAAGGCATTTTAGTGCCATGTGCAAAAACACCGTATATGCAAGGTGCTACGTCTGATTTGATTTGTTCTCTTAAGGTCTGTATAGTCTTTATGAGTTTAGTCTCCTCATTCAACCACACTGGGGGAAAGCAAACAAGCCACTACACACAAGTTTAATATCCATGCTGGACTGAACCTGCAGAAAGGCTGGAACAAATGGAAATCACATGTGTAATCTGCATCTTTCTTCCCTCCAAAATATAATAATAATGGAAATTTTGCAGACTTCGCTTGCTAAGTGTTCCTAGCTGTCATACAATAGCTTTAATTTTTGATTTATCCACAGCATTCTGTGTATGGCTGCTGAACTTGTCATCACATTGTCATAGCTTCCTTTTGCGTGAGCTACTGTTGCATTCTTCTTACATGTGGGTTGTTGGCTGGGATATATATTTTTTATAATAGGTAAAAATAAATCTCCTTTGTTAAATATAGTTTCCAGAAGCGAGAGATCTTTGCTGTGCAATAAAGCCAGCAAAGGATGCACCGTTTTGAGACTCTGATTTCAGTTGTGCTAGATGCTACTTCTTCGTGGTGCTTTGAAAATGTGAGAATGAAGCCAAATTTTCAAACGGGGGAGGGGGAATCCATCTCAGTTGTATAGTATGTTCATGGTTTGGGGGGGCAGGGAACCCTGTGCTAAACAACCTAGATATTTGTGGAGTTTTATTATTTCCCCCTTTTGTGATCAATTTTCTCTGCTGTATAACAAGGAGCAGTGAAATTGATTGAAGACGTTATTAAAAGAACTAACAGCGTTGATGGGGAGACAGAAAGGCTGATGATTTTATATCTAGCAGAAAGAGAAAAGATGCTTGGATATGCAAGTGAGTGCTGCCCTACAGCGAAACACAAGTGGCTTCAAAACACACACACACACACACACACAAATGGAATGAACAAGTTTCTGAAAAATCAAAGGTGAATCAAAAGGAATTGGCTTCTGCCTGGGCAAAGCAGCCAGACAGGCCACAGTAACTGATCCACGTGATAAACCAAGAGGCAGCCGCACAGCTCCCCAGACAACTTGCCTGAAAGTCACTGCCAAGAAGCCAGATGCTGTTGCTGGAAGACTCTCTGCCACAGTTGGGCATCTGGGTTCAGTGCTTTCCACTTAAAGAAGAGGGGAGAGTGTGAAGGAGGAGGCAATCTAGATCCTGCCTTTTCCTCTGTTACTGTTATGAATGTGATTGACAGACATAAATCTGAAAATCTCAGTGTTGATTTGTACTTTAGAGGAGAACCGTTAAAAACTAATAAATCAAAATAATTTTTAAAGATGTAAAAATATCCCCAGATCCCCCTTGGTGTGGCATTTTGAAGAGGTAGAAGCAATCATATAGGCAGAGCCTGATATCTGCTTGAAAACATACAGCAGGGGTGGGGTTCAGTTGGCCAATGTTCAGGGATGATGGGGATTGTAGTCCAGCAAATTTACCATCCCTGACATACATGTCTTTAGAATATGCACATGTCACACTTGACCTGCCAAGTTTCTTCCTGTCATCTTTTGCTTTGCCCCATTTTAACTCTTCTTGGTCACAACTTTGGAGCATACTTTTCCTGTTGATGTTTGGTAGCTATATTGATAGCTGTCACAAATTTGCTCAATTTGAGTAAAGATTCTGGTAGTGATGCCCAGTGAAGTTCTGCTGGGTGCAGAAACAAAGATGGGCGGTATATAAATAATAAAATTAAATTAAATCAAGTTCAGGCCCAGCTCAGGAGGAGAGGCAAATTTTACAAGCCATGAACTTCCTTTTCCACTTGGATCAGAATCCAAGACCAACAGGATGCCAGAGTCCAAGACACTATGGGAGCTATAGTTTCCGGACCTGCAAACAGTCCTGCTCAACTTGTGCCTATCTGTGAGCAGGGGCAGACTTTGGTAATATGGTGCTCTGAGTGAGGAGATAATTTGATATATAAGATATATAATAAATAGGTTGTTATTATAACTATTACTATTATTTTGCACTCCCTTGGCTCGGCCCATTTGTGGGGGAACTGCTCGTGCTGCCCCAAATCTGGCGCTGCTGTGTGAACTTGAACACAGCTGCTTACTTTGGTGTCTGCCCCAATTTGATTTTTTGCAATATCCCTACAATCGGAGGATTCCAAAGCCATAAAAACTCCAGACTGGAAAAGACCTTACATTTACTCCATACATGTGTGAAGCCCCGCTTTCCACAAAGGGGAAATGTAATATTTGTTAAACACTTCAGGGTCCCATAAGGTTCTCTTAAGATCCTCCTAAGGCCGTACTGCAGAGACTTCCAACCAAATTAAGGTCCAATATATGCCAAAAAGAATAAAACACTCTACTACATTAGTTGTGAATGACTCTATGCACCAACGGAAAGGTTTCAGGACCTTAAATATACTTTCTGATGAATATCAGAACAAGCTTGATAATGAATATAATATATAATGTGAGAAAATTCTTGCAGTGACTGTCCTTGGATCTACATGTGGTACAGTACTCGCCAATCTTGTTTCGATTCAAAAGTGCCCCTGCAAACTTCCAAAGTTTCTGGCTCATGTCTGTCCTTGCAAACTATTTACAACAATGGTGGAACTGTTTCTGTAACAGAGGGCAAGCTTTAAACATGTGCTCATCCCAAATGCCAATAATCAGGCTTTTTATTTGCAATTAGAATTCCTATCCAGTCCAAACCTAACAATAAAGAAAAAATTATAATGTTGCACTTACTGCATTAGGAGTACTAAACACCCAAAACACATGGTCTCAATGGATGCGTGGGTTACACTGATAATTTGCAAAGAGCATCACATTCTCAGTATACTTGAACTAGTGCGCAGCTATGGGTGGCATTGGATAGAGGTGGTGGCCATCAGAAGTACTTGCTTGGAGAAGGCAATGGGCACAGCTAGCTAACCACTTGCTAGGTGTTTGCAACAGTATTTCTGTTATTGCACTGCAAAATTGTGCAGAAAGCCTAGGACAACTCTCCTTGCATTCTCCATGTGTCATGGAAACCAAAACCAAAATCATGTGTTCATTTCTGTCTGATTTTAATTTAATTTAAAATAGAGAGCATCAGTGACAGCGAGAGCATCCCACAGGATGTGGTCAGTAGATTATATCACTCTGGTAACACTGAATGGTGCTGCAAGATAGTGCAGTCTCAAGGAAATAATGACAACACCTTTTCAACAGTACTTATTTTAAATTAAGTTGAAGAACATTGCAAAAAAGGACAAAAAACCCCAATCATTGAATTATTCAAGAGAGGAAGAGCTGTTCCCCTTTGGATCCAAAGATGCACTTTTGCATAAAGAAGGAATCTACCACTCAAAGAAGCAATGACTCCTTCCTTTTTACAGTGTGCACTCTTGCACTGAGGACAAAAGTAAAAGTCCATCCAAATCTCTTCTGCTGCTCACACAAGAACTTGTGTAGCATCTTTGCACAAGCATGAGACTTGCTACAGAGTCTACATAATATGTCATTGGGTGAGCTCTTCTTCCAGTCACTCACTCATGGAAAAGCTCATGGTTCTTCAAACTTATGTGAAACATCTTCAACCATTAGCAAAATATATCCTGACTGAATTCTGTTATTTGTGTGTTAATCATGTGAGCTACCTCGGAGGCCTTTTTTGGCCAAAAGTGGCATATAAATGACAATAACAATTGATGCATTACACACTCAGAGAGCTAATGATTACAGCAAAAAAATAAATAAATTATAAAGCCACTATTTATTAAAATATAGTTTAGGTCTGTAGGAGGAGTCCCCTCCCCAACACCATGAAACCAACTTTTCTCCAGAGTGACTCAATATACTACTTTCTATCCTAAGTGGAACCGAAGTTGGTTCTTTTTTCCCCATAGATGAGTACATAAAAGCAGTACCCGCTGATTCTATAATCTCTTCTGTTCTATGAAGCAAACGTGATGAAGAGTATTGACCATTTCAAAATGGTTTGTCTGCTAAAGCTGTGATGGGGCAGGTATTTTTCTTATTCATAAACCAGAGAAAATTGCCTGAAGCAACGGGGAATGAGGAGGTACGGTTGGAGAGAATTCAGCTTCTCTCATACAGCTTTGAAAAGGGGAGAAATTAATAATTATTTTTTAAAAAAAAATACTAACACTGTCCAACCAAGATTGACTAGGAAGTCTAGTTTCATCCTGGGCCATTTATATTGGATGAAGTGATATGATATTTTAAATTTCAACCAGCAGAAAGCTTATTAGCAGAGCTATAAGAAGAGGACGAAATCACATTGCAATTTAAGTGTCTAACTCTTAATACCTCACATTTTATAGTTAGTAGCTTAACTTACTTTTGCAAGTGTTCAAATAATATTTTCATGGTGTCGTAGTTTGGTCTTGGGAGCTTCTGTACAAGGTCTTTGATGACTTTCACTCTACTTTTGTTGTCTTGAATTTCTGAGGAAAAAAGAAAGAAAGAAGCTATGATCCCAGAATATTTAACTATCTAGCATATTTTGCTTTTTGCTAAGGCTGTCTCAGACTAAAGTGTTACAACCATATCTGTTTTTGAACATTACTTTCTAATGGACTGTATCCAAACTTGTGCAAGCAGAGATCCACACACACACAACGGAGATTTCTCACCCTTTCTCATCTCCTGTTCTCTGAAAAACCTCTCCTGGGGGTCAGGGCTGCCCAGCCTGACATGTGCTTCACTAGGCTGTAGTGGAAAGGGGAAACTTACAGAAATGGGGTAATTATATGGGGTGATTCCCCTTCCCCAGCATTAGTATTATAATTTATTCAATTTCTTACCCACCCACCAAAACAAGGTTTCAGGGCAGGTTATGGCAATTCAAAAACGTAATATTAAAATCTGTTTGAAACAACTAGTCAAAAAATTAAGATTGGATGGGTCCTAAACTATCCCAGGCCTTTTCTGATTGTCTCCAAACTTTGGAGGACACTTTTGGGATGCAAAGAGGGCTGCAAGTGAGGAGAAAAGGCAGAGAAGCTTGATTGTGTGAGCAGTTTCTGCTCATGCAAGTTTGGATACAGCCCACCTGAAATGTAATGAACAAACTCTGTGATGACTAACCTCTTTCATGGCCAACCCAAGTTACTTGGAGAGCCAGTGTGGTGTAGTGGTTAAGAGCGGTAGTCTTGTAATCTGGGGAACCGGGTTCGTGTCTCCGCTCCTCCACATGCAGCTGCTGGGTGACCTTGGGCCAGTCACACTTCTCTGAAGTCTCTCAGCCCCACTCACCTCACAGAGTGTTTGTTGTGGGGGAGGAAGGGAAAGGAGAATGTTAGCCGCTTTGAGACTCCTTAAAGGGAGTGAAAGGCGGGATATCAAATCCAAAACTCTCTCTCACTTGAAAAACAATTAATGTTTCTACTGCAATTTCTATGCATTCTTCAGCCTAGGGGGGGAAATGAAAACATACTTCCACAGCTGTGGTGTCCATTAATAACTAGGCCTCCTCCCTCCCAGCTAGGGATATAACTATGCAGGTATGATTATTTCAATATTATAATTTAAATACAGTTTTATGTTAACAAATTACATGTATGGCATTAAAAAAAATGGCATCCATCATCTGAGGAGAAACATTTCATAATTTGTTAATCCACTCATTTTCTATGAGAGAACAGAGGTGAAGCTTTCAAGGAAATAGAAAAGCTATGTTTGAGCAATATCACATAAACCTGTGGGTGGGAGCTTCTGTAATCAAATGCTTCCACATGGGGAGGGGGGTGGAATCCCACATATAAACAACTAGTAAGTCAGGAAGGAAGCTAAACTAGATTCCTTCTCCATGACATGTCTTTTTTAATTGGAGGGGATGCTTTTTAGAAAAGGATGTGGATCCCTTTGTGAAGTAGCACACCTCAGACACAGATTTAGCACCTCAGTAGAAACTAGGCCACAGGTGTCTCTATCTTACTTATTTGCTTAATTACTACTTAGATCGGCTTAGCCCTTATGCAGACAATAGATTGAACCCACCAAACTTTAAAAATGTATATCTCTGGTATATCTCTGGTGCTTGTATTATTGTATTTTCCATAATACAGTACCATACTTTAGTTTCATGTTCTCTTGTGATCAGATTCGTAGCTATGTTGACATTCTTAGTTCACATCCTGTCCTTTGCTTAGTATCCCCTTTCCTCATTTCATAACTGCCTTTTTGTAGAAAACAATTAGTCAGTAATGAATGTGAGTCTGAGACCTATAATCGCCTTTGTGATGTGAAACTTCTTTTGATGATGTGATAACAGTGTTGCTGCTGACTGACTCAGGATAAGCATGTGTGTTTTTTAATGCGATTGATGGTTTCAAGTCTTAAAATATGGTTTCTGATGGAGATATTTGCATCAGATGTTGAAGCATGTATAGCTCTGCTTTCGTTTCATGAAAGATAAGATAAAATAAATGTTAGAGGCCCCTGACACAGGGAAACCGTTTTACATGCTGCAGGTCTTAGATAACCTGAGTCTTGTTCCTAGCTTCAACCCAAAATAAATAAATAAATTGATCTCATTGCTTAAAACCTTCTCCTGAAACAGTAAGGGACGGATATGTTTCTCATGGTAGATACGTACAGGAAGCCACTGAAGACCTTACAGTAGTTTCATAACTGCAGTGCAGTTCCTTATGTAAGGAGGATTGGCATAAATGGCTTAGATGAGGGATGCAGAACTTGTGGCTATCCAGAAGGTGCTAGAACACCTCCCCGCCCCCCGCATCATCTCTGACCTTTGGGCATTTCAGCTGGGGATGGTGAAAGTCTGGGGTCCAACAACATCTGAAGGGCCACAGTTTCCCCACCAGAGGAATTTATGGGAAAGTATTTATTTGTCCTTGGGTGTCGGTATGTATCTATGTATCTGTTTACCTACCTACGGATAAATCTGAAACAAAAGCAAATAAATGGAGTGAAGGCTGAGACTATAGAACGGACGACCGCATGTGATGAGTGAACGGCCAACTTGCAATCCACGTGTATCACAACTCTGCTCAGTTCTCTTCAGCAGCATTGCGGTGAAGTGCTAAACATGGTGCCAATGTATGAAGTGAAGAACAGTCTGGGGAAACTATTATTTCTTGTGTGTGTTGTTTGATTTTAAGAAGTCATGTATATAGTATGAAAGTGAATAAAGATTCCCCTCTCCTCTCTCTCCTGTTTTTCTTTAGGGGAGGCAGAATAAGCAAATACCAGCTGCCCCAAGAACAAAAACGATGCTTTCTAAATCTTTTGACAGCAATTCCACACAGAAAAAGACTAAGGCACAGCTGCCCTTCTGTGTGTGCTACTTACAGCAAAAGTATTTTTAATGCTCCTTCTTAAAAGGGGGGGAGGAGGAATCCCATGGGAAGCTTCAAAATGATAAAAGAATCAAGAAATTGTCCTAGAGCCGATTCATATAGACTCACAGAATGGTAGAGTTGGAAGGGTCCCAAGGGTCATCTAGTCCAGCCCCCTGCAATGCAGGAATCTCAACTAAATAGATTTCCACATAGCATTCAGTATCTTTGTGATAGGTTTAAGCATTTCTGGTTTATTTTGTTGACTGCTCCTCCAAGTGGCTCAGTTGGATGCATCCTAGACCAATTTGGCTTGATTGCGGGCAAAATTCAAATGATCTTTTAGATGACTGACTCTAATAAGAAGAGTGAACTAGAAGGTAGCCTTATTCATAGTGGATACAACTAAGATTTGATCACAAATTCTGAATAGCAGCCTATTAAACTGTGGAAATGAGGATTACCTTGCCAACAAAGGTCCGTATAGTTAAAGCCATGGTTTTCTCAGTAGTGATGTATGGAAGTGAGAGCTGGACCATAAAGAAGGCTGATCGCCAAAGAATTGATGCTTTTGAATTATGGTGCTGGAGGAGACTCTTGAGAGTCCCATGGACTGCAAGAAGATAAAACCTATCCATTCTAAAGGAAATAAGTCCTGAGTGCTCACTGGAAGGACAGATCCTGAAGCTGAGGCTCCAGTATTTTGGCCACCTCATTAGAAGAGAAAACTCCCTGGAAAAGACCCTGATGTTGGGAAAGATTGAGGGCATGAGGAGAAGGGGACGACAGAGGACAAGATGGTTGGACAGTGTTCTTGAAGCTACGAACATAAGTTTGACCAAACTGCGGGAGGCAGTGGAAGACAGGAGTGCGTGGCGTGCTCTGATCCATGGGGTCACGAAGAGTCGGACACGACTAAACGATAACAACAATGTGTGTTGAATGATACTGAACTATTTTACAGATCTGGGTCTCTTTTGATACTTGACACATTGTAAGACAATTTATATATTTGCCGTTTGATGATTTGATGGACTACAACAATTATTTGGCCTGCATGTTCGAGGGCCCACATAGTAAATGTCCCGTCCTATGAACCATAGCAGTGGTGTTTGCCATTGGAGGTGGGGAAACCTGCTAGGGCTTGGAATCTGCCAGAACAGATTCACAAAACGTGGCTTTCTTACCCCTCCCCCTTTCTCGGCAGTCCCCTGCACTGCTCGAATTCTGTTTGTAGCAGATTAGCCATCTCTTGGGAATGAGATATGGTGCAGGTGTGTGCTTTTGCATACGGAGGCCAGAGTTGGCTGAATTCCCCCTACCCCGTGACTTGATCCCAATCTATGTTATGGCTCCATGTAATGTAAAATATCAGATCTTAATTTGGTCAGAGGGATCCAGCTGTACACCTGAAACATGGTCCAAGCCCTTGTTCAAACAAAGAATTCTGCTTACTGTATGCTTTGCCACACAATTTCACTCCACAGTTTGACTTAATGTTAACTGAGGCACGTTATACTAAAATGAATCAGGAAAAAAATAATCTGAAAGACGTAGTGAGAAAATGATGTAGAGTACAAGATCCACTGTACCCCCCAAATATATCTCAGTGTTTCCAAATGGAAAATGGCCTTTATTGCTTCCTAGTTTCAAACACAGGCACTGACAAAGCTGTTGAAAAACAGCTAATTCATTGTTAAAGCACAGAAGTAATTTTGCACACCCCTGTTTTATAAACCAACTTCCCTGCTAATTGTAATCTGACTGAAAAAAAAGAAGAAAAATAGGCAACATGTGGTACCTTTAGTCAGCATTTCTGAACTGGGAATGATAAACACCTCTGCCTGGCTCTGGCATTTATCAGTACTGAGATATTATTACCACATAGACTCACAGCATGGTTACTGTTATCATCAGGGGGGGAAAGAGGGAGCTAATCTTAATGGTTTGTAAGGCCGTTACCTGCACTGGTCTGACATTTATCATGCTCATCTTACCACATGGGTCCTCCAAAGCAAAGGTATTTTATCTAGAAGGGACATCACTATGAATTATTATTTGCAGCTAGGTAGAAAATTGTATGTTGTAGATACCTTTTCTCATTATAAATCACAGTCACATTTCACCATTTCCCCCACAAAGCTGCTGAGGCCAGGCTTTTTGCCATAACACTCACTCTCTCTTTTATAGTTCCATGAAAATATTGGATATTCTTTCATTAGAAAGGTTGATACTGATCTCTCTGTGTGTGCGTGTTTAAAAAACAATACATTACAAAATTTGATTTTTAAAAAATAAATTGGCACCGGGAAGGCAAAACAATGTTGATTCATTCACTGATTCATGCAGCATAAAGGATGGAGAAGGGGCAAAGGCACATCCTGTTGTCCCCATAGTACACAAGCTCACTAACAGCTTTCTTAATCTCCGCTTGCTTTCCCCAGTACCAAAAGAGTTGCACCTAAATTGCTTAAAGCCACAGGTGACTCTTGAACCACAATCTTCGTACTGACAGCTTATAGCAAGAGGAATTATTCAAAATGTGCTAACTGCATCAAGCGTGCTACTTTCATTTTTGACATGTAACATATAAAAATCAGAGGGAACAAAAGGATGTTATAATGTAGGCTTCAATACTTTGCACATTTACGGCAGGCCCCTTGGTTTCAACTGGAAATGTGTGTGTAAAATATAATACATGTAGATAGTGCGTGGTGGGAAACGAACGAAGAAACAAAGCATTAACTCTCCTGCGTCTAGCAAACACTCTGAGTACAGAAATGATGCTTCCAAAAATTAATTTGAAATGGACATGGATGTTAATAGCATCCCACTTTGTTACTGAACAGGAAGTCCAGAGTTTATCTCTCGTAACTCCCATTTGCTAGGAATAGGACCTATGATTCCAACCTGACATAAATTCATTATGTTGCAAGGTAATGGAGTTTGACCTCTTCCCCTTCCCTCAGCCCTGCTGCATTATTCATGCCTGATGGGCCCAGAGTCATTTTATCCCACAACCGACTCGTCTTTTCTAGGAGGCTTTAGAAAATGTGTGTGCATGTTTAATGTTAAACTGGCATTCATGGCTCACCTCAACACTTTGTCTGATTTAAGACCTTAAGTGCTGTGCTGCTGCACCTCAGCATGGTTTTATTTATTAAAATTTTTTAAGAGTATTCTACCAGGATTCATAACTATTGAAAGTATTGTCATCTTCTTTCAGATTTTTTAATTATTATTATTATTTAAAAGCCTCTCTCTCGCTCCTTGCTTTACGTTTCTCGCTTGCTATTTAGGTGAGGATTGCTACATATCGTGTTTCCCTTTTATTCCAAGGAAAATCTTGAAAGGTTTTTAACCTTTAAAATATATTTTAAATAAATAAAACAGACGCACGCCTTTTCTTAAAGAGGATACTTTGAGTCACACATTTCATCTGTCAGCCTGCCTCATTTGCCTCTATTGAAAAATAAAAACGGAGCGAACCAGGTTGAGATTTTGAGTGCTAAAGAAAATGTGAGGCTTCTGATGCTGGCTGCAACCAGACATAGTGTTGGGCAGACGCTCTGCAAGCTCCCCCACTGTGCTGCTGTGCAAGCTTCCCTGCTGGTATGTTTGCTATAGTTTTAATGTCTGTGAAAAAATTTGAGGCAACTAAATTATGCTCTGCCCTCTTGGATGTAAATAAAACATCCGATTTAGACAATTTCTATTGCCCTTACTCAGTTTTAGTAGTTCTGTGCCAGCCTGACTCTTAAAACATATTCCCCCAACCACTCCCCAAATCTGGCATCTTGTGTGAAATCTGGCTAAAACAAAACACATATTATTCCAGCTGAACTCCGTTAAGCGGTAGTAATTGTGTGTGTGTGTGTGTGTGTGTGTGTCTGTGTGTCTGTGTGTGTAAAGATGGATAAACAGAGATAAAATATATAGATGGTCAAAAGGATACAAAAATAGAAACACAGACATTTCTGTTTCTCCACCTAATCTATCATTTCTTTTGGCTAAATGTCAGCAGTCCAAATCTGATTCATCCATTATACACAATATCAAGTTTATAACATAAACAGACTGATTACACACACACACACACACACACACACACACACACACACCATTAACTTATAAGTTAAGATATGAATTGATTTGCTTTTTATTTATGCCTCCCCCCAAAAAATATAATAAAAAATTAAAATGTTGGGAAATATTTCAACACTATCAATTGATCAGTTCACCAAATGTGGTTTATAAAGAGAGAGGAGTTTTCCAATGAATATTCATACATATTTTTCAGTCCATTAGCAAGACTTAAGACAATGAATTTCTAACTCTATTCCATTTAACAAATAAATATGTGGAATTAATGGAATAATAAAAAAAAGCACCATGCTCACAGTACTTAGAAAAGTTAAACTTTAATGTCTCAACCTCCAGGTGCCATCGTTTGAGAAAAATAACCAATAATCGTCATTTTTTTTACATATTTGATGGGACTGATTATGCAATGTGCAACTCTAAATGGCTTATAGCACATTGTAGCATGGTTCCATCCCATTGGCTACAGTAGGGTGCAGGCAGATGGATGACAGTGACAAGGAGAGAAGTGCTTTTGCTTAGCCGTGCGTTAAGATGCCATCCAGAAGCTCTGTGCACTGCAGACACTTCATTAGGATGCCAGGATAATGGTAAACTACCACTCAGAGTGACACTCCATTTCCTGCTTACTGAGCTCTCCAACCTCGGCAGATGTCAACAATCTCACAGTGCCACAGAGCAGACCTAACTTTCCAGTCACTTTGACTCCAATTTTTTTCCCTTAACAGTGCCATACATTACAGGCAATATGTAGCAGCAAGTAACGGCAAACAGGGAAGGGGTGGGGGAATTGCTGGACCCTAATTATAACAGAAGCAGCATCTCATGCAATAAGCCTCTCTCTGCTTGGAATACCTAAAGCCAACTCTTGTCTTTTTCACAGAGGGTTCTTTCTGAGGAAGGAGGGGTTTTGCTATATATACCGCTACCAGCTCATTTCACCACACTGTGATAATGTAAAGCTGAAAATCCTAAGAGATATTACCCTGCTTCGTAACTAGCTTTCATCGCTTTTAACTGAGAAACAATTCTGCTCCTCTCTTTTCTCCTGGTCGGTGCTTTTTGCTCGGCTTCAGTTTTGTGCATGGTTTTCTGCGTGCACAGAAAGAGCAGACTCGAACATCTGGATAGTGTGATATTTTCTCGGCAAATGCACAACTTGAGGCTATCACACACCTCCCTAACAAGCAGTTAAAGCCAACAGAGACTCTGTGTTGGAAGTCTTTAGCCTGATTTTTCCCCCCTCTCCCAGAGGAACAAAAATGGCCAAATAGTTCCCCCGCTCTCGAAATATTTCTAAAACCAAAAATAGTATGAAAATATATTAATCCATGTCCCACACTCTCTTTTTGCATGTTCCCTGTAGCTACAAATAAAAAGCTTTCACCGTAGGGGAAGTGTGTGTGTGTGAGAGAGAGAGAGAGAAAGAGAGAGAGAGAGAGAGAGAGAGAGAGAGAGAGAGAGAGAGAGAGAGAGATAACGAACAAGAACATAGCACTTGTTTTAATCTAATGTATTTAATCTTGGGGCCAAGGTATTTCTATCTCCAAGCAAGTCTTCATGCCTTCCTAATACTGATTCATGCCTCTTGCAAGAATAAATCCACATCTTATTTCCCAGGCATAAAAGGATGGCAGCATGCGAAGGCAAGGCAAGGCAAGGCAATCCGCCAACTAGAATGTGTTTGCTTGATGGGGATCTCAGATCTCCTCCCCCTTCAGCTCTTGAATGAACGCCCCCCCCCCCCCGTTTTCACAGGGATTCATTCCTGCCTTTTCAAAGAGCTGTGTCAGATCCGCAGGATGACTGAATGGAAAAGGGTTAAAGGAGAAGAAATCTACCTAAGTCTCAGGGAAATGCATCCCTACTTATTTTCAGAAGTTCTACTAATATGTGAAAAACTAAAGGCTTAGTTGCATTCAGAATAGAGAACCCCTTTTTAGGAGAAGCATTAAATCCCAAGATATTGACCCTTAGTGAAGGGCTCATAAAAATAAAAAACCCAATAAATATATATTTGTATTTGTTTAAAAACATAAAGTAGTTGAATAAGTCTCTTAGAAAATGTATAAAAGTAGCTGTACAAATTCCCAGTAGTGGCAGAAGCATCTGGGGACTATAATATGACTAAAAACGCTTCTGCACACTTTTCTGTGGCAATAAATTAAAATGAAAATATGCTGCTTCAAAAAGTTTTATGTAATTTTTAAAAAGGCCAATTCAAGGACCCAGAAACAATAGGATTTTTAATAGTAAGAGGCACACTAATTTTATTCTTCTGTTCTCTCATTTCTTTTTTCTATTTCTTTTTTCCGAAAGCAAACAAACAAAGTAAACAGCATTTCCCCAGGGCAGATTTAGACTTGAAGACTGTTTATTATATCATTTGAATAAGACTAGACCTGGCCTTTTGACTTTGAACCACTACCAAATTTCAGGCTGTGAGGAAATTGTTCTACATTTCCTGACAAATTGAGTTAAGCAGACATTAAGTGGGCTTTAAGAAAACAAATGGCCATCTTTATCACAGGTGGACACTGATGGCTTAATGGGGCCTGGGCTGATTGTATCACTTCTAATGGCTTGACGGGAAGCATTAGGGTTTTTGCATAAAGAACTGGCATTGCGAACCCTGCTAACACAGACCTGTCAAGCGTTCTGTATCCCTTTGTGCATGGAAGCAGATGTTTGTATGTATACTATGAACTGGCATTAGAGCAAGCGACAGATGCCTGTATGAATGCCAGGTTTGTGAATTTTTACAGCAGGAGCATGTTCAGAGGAAGTACAGCCCTGCCCTCTATCATAGGTAATTCCCAATGGGACTTTGCTAAATCCCAGCTATGTTTTCATTATTTGGTTTTCCTAGCAACTGGATGAATATGTCTGTCCTGGAAGGGGGAGATGAGAACGCAACCAAATTCTTACAGATTTGCAGCATCGGGGCTGTTGTGGAGTTGTCAGTTCCACACACACTCCCACCTCACAATTTCCTCTGCAGTGTGTAATATAAACCAACCTTCCTCAGAGGAAAAAGGGGTATTATAGCTATATAATTAAGACTTGCATTAATTTAAGGCTGTGAACATTTTCTTCCTCTGCTCTGCCATGCCCTAAAATAATAATAATATGTGTATGAGTTTCTCTCTGAATATTCCTCACAGCATTTCATTGCTCTCTACATCCAGAACTTATACTATAGTTGTCTGTCAATAATACGAACAGGTAGCTTGCAGTCCATTAAACAAACACTGGGCCCCCCTCACTTTTATTTGACATTTTATTTGGCTGTGACAAATGAGCAGCAGTTGGATTATAACATAATTTGTCTTGTCTTTATTACCAGCACAAAGGACACCATTCATTAATTATTCTGCCGTTGCAGCTTAACACTAACTGGAAAGGTCCCTCTTCGGACAGATGGCGGGGACGATGTTATTTATATCAATCAGCCAAAATCCTCAACAAGGATTACTGTTCCTGAGACTACAATGATTTATTTCTTTTTACCTCACCCTCCCTCAACCCCTTCTGCTTTCAGAGATTTCTCTATAAAAACGGATTTGATGGGGAAACTTAAAGCAAAGCCATATTTAACCTGTTAGCTCACAAAACAACATGCCTGGTACATCAGTTTAACTACCTGCCATGTTAAGTTGCCTGTTTCTAAACTGGTTTGGCAAATAAATAAATAAATCATTTGGCACAGGAGTAGGGGTGTGGGTGGGGAGGGAGATTAAGTGAGGGTCTCAGAGCAGGGAGTTCAGCAAAAGTTTGCCTCTTTCCCCCCCCTTTTCTTTTTTGTAACGTCATACTGCTGTTGCCCCCAGAGTCCACGAGGATCAGGAAATGGTGCCAGCTGTCAGGCTTTCTGTCTCTGATAAGATGAGATGACCCACCTTATTACAAAGAGACCAGCAGTAGCCCCTCTGAAAGATGAGCTAGAATGTTTAGCTAAACTGAGGGTCAAACCGTACATGAGACAGATGCTCATTGGTTCCTACTGTTATTGAGTATCAGGGTGGGGTAGGAGTGGATTTTGCCTTATTTGCTAGGCCTCCTTAATGACACTATCCAACATGTGATCAGAGAGTAGTAATTTCCACAGATTGAATCCAGATGTGTGAGTTCTTTCCTTTTAAAAATATCTTCTGAACTCGCTTAGAGGACTTCTCAACAATTATCCTTTTTTCTGGTTATTCTCTTATGGCAAAGGAATCCACGTGAATCTTTTCATTCCATCAGGGTTAAGTTTTAACCAGCTCGAACAACCTGGTGCAATGAGAAGGCTGAAATGTGGGAACATTTATTGTCTGAAAAAAAAATATTGGTATAACCTTGCTATACTGATTAGTTTGCAAATATTAAAAGTTCCATCAAGACAAATATCAGCAACATGCAAATACCCTTGCAGGTTGTGATTAAGATTTTAAATGTATCCTTTTGCTTTTAGTTAATGAAAAACAAAGTCTTGGAGGATCTAAGTTGTAATTTATTAAACATGAAAGGCTCCTTGATGAAATATAGAAATGAGATATATTTTGCATTTCAAAGATTTAAGCTGACAACTTACTTGCATGCAAATAAGAGCAAGATTTGTAAAAATATTTGAAAAGAAATTATTCCTGAATGTACTTATTACAATAATGTGGCATGTAGATAAGAGAAACACACAGCATTAAAAGACATTCATTTCTCCAAAGTCTTAAAATTAGCTTCTTTCTGCCATTGTGTATTAATGTTCTTCTTCAGGAATGCAGCATATTAAAGAACTGAGCAGAATTAGTAATAAATTTGTTAATTACAAATTTAAGCAACACAACTGTGTTGTTTCCCCTATTTTTTTTTAAAGCAGAATTGCTAATGCATTTTAATCATTTATGTACAAACATTTGAGGATAAAATATTCTGAAGTTTATCAATTTCAAGAGCTGTTTATTTGCTAGCAAAACAGAGCATGTTATACAACATATATCTTATCATTTTTGCTCATCAAATCCCCATTTGCAGAATGCAAATTTCTCTGGTCTAAGTGCTCTTGCACCTCAATTTAAATGAATAATAGGATAGACTCTATTAAAATCGGTTTAAGGTTGCCATGGGTGACATATCAGTAGGGTTAAAATGAGAAAAAAAGGTCACAGAAGCAGTCCTTACAACTTTTTTAAAAAAATAATGAGGCACACGTAAACGTCTGTATAGACTTAAACCATGCCACCACCATATTGAAATTATAGACAATGCATAGATTGTAGATTTTATTAACATCATACCCCACACCAAATGAATAGGGAAATTATATTACCATCAATAACTCTGGGAATGTATTTAGTTGCACAGAAAATTAAAGAGTAAGCCCTACTGCAATAGCGCTGTAGACTGACAGGTTGTGGATTTGTAAAAATAACAGAGACCTAAGCAAATGACTGTACTTTTCCTGGGGTAAATCCTTCATTTCAAGGAACCAGCAAGGTATCATAATCATATTAAGCAAGCAGCTAGAAACTATACCAAAACACCCTATTTATGAAGAATTTTGAATCTGAAGCTAACTTGATTTATGGGATTATGCATGCAGTCATTTGATAAGTATTGAAAAATACTTTGACTTCATCGTGAAGGCTTTCTTGATCTATCACTGCGTGCGCATGTGGGCTTGTCTGTGTCATAGCCTTATCCTGCTTAATGTGGAACAAATAACACCGCTGACCATTTTGAAGAGTTTGATGGGGGGGGGGGGATTCCGCTCTTCTGAATTTTAAAAAATCGGTACGTCAAACCTATTAATGTACTGCATTTACGATAACCATTTGGATTTCAGAGAATCTGAATTTTGTTACATTTCCTTTCTTCATCTACAATAAAAAGGAATGGGGGAAAAAACCCTCCTTATTTGCTAAGGTTACACTGCTAGTTTAATTTTCATGGGAGCAGCGGAATATTTTGAAGTGAGTAACATTTACCAAGTCATTAGTTTTATGCAAACTAGGAAGGAAGATGAAAGAAAAAAAATTATCAATTATTTATAGATTGTTAAAATGTATCTTAGTGCAGTGCTACTGTATAGAAATGACAATTAGCCAAACTTACCTTCTTTAATTAATAATGCATACATTATGCTCTTTGGGCAGCTAATCACCAGTTCTACAAATTTGTTTGACACCGCTGAAGATACCTAGCACATGGGTGATGGGGAAAAAAAAAGAAAGAACTTGCCAGCATTAGCGCCAAACTTTCAACTGCTTTCTCTTGTATTTGAAATGCTTTGGTATGCAAGTTACCAAGCTGTCCAGTCTGCAGAGAACTCCTGTTATTCCCATTTACTTCTATTCAGACAAGGGGCTAGCGCTTTAGTCTCTTGGTGAACATTGTGCATGAGGATATAATCTGTTCCTAACACCCGTCATTTGCTAATAATGCCTCTACCCCCACCCCAGATCAGACATAAAATAAAAACATCTAGGGTGAAATGGCCTTTCATCCAGTGGGTCAATGTAAGAGAAGAGGAGACAATTTTCTAGAATTCTCCTTTTCCCCTGCAGCCTCGTTGCTCTTAACCCTCCCCTTCTTTCATGTTAGCACACGCCTCATTTGGATCAGAGGTTGTTCTGCAAGTGAAATGGCAACCGCTATTCTACAAGCAGAAAAGCACAATGGTTTTCTGGATTCATTTAGAAAACCAGAAGCCCTGGTTTGCACTCTTTGGCTTGTATCCAACAGTGCCGTGGTGCAGCAGGAAGGCATGGCTGTTCCTGTAAGAGGTGTGTGTTTGAAAGACCTATAGATTATTCTCTCTAGCTGTAATCCCACCCTGCACCACATTCAAGGCTTCTCTGGACCGACCCCTGACCTCCAGGCGTAGCTTTTTGGAAGGGAGGGAAGCCCCATTCTAGGAGTGGTTCTCTGCTCACAGTCTTTTGGTCCTGATGGTACCCCTGTCCTGAGCAGAGCTGATTTGTGACTTCTGGTAAAAGCTGGCAAGAACAACAGTCCTGGGTCACCTCTACCTCCTCCATATGTTGATAATGAAAAATGACATCATAATAGTCACAGTTTATCCATCCTCATACGAGTCCAACCACTGGTCCTAAACTAACTCTGTATTGTTGCCATTGACTAGCAACAGCGCTCCAGCCTATCAAGATGGAGTCATTCCCAGCTCTACCTGAAGACACCAGGGGTTGAATGCAAAGAACTGTAGAGTTGGAAGAGATACTGAGGGCCATCTAGTTCAACCTCCTGCCCTTGGAAGCCAATGAAATGGAATAAGAGCTGGGAAGCAAGTATATCCACCCTCGATCGTGCAACATAGACTATTCTATTCTATTCTATTCTATTCTATTCTATTCTATTCTATTCTAAAGCCATTCATGTCCCTTGTCTTCAGCAAGTACCCATGGGAGCTTAGAAAATAACAACATGGGAAATCACTTTCTGCTTTTCTTCTATGAGAAGTAGAAAATACAGCTGTAGGGCACTGAAATGGGCAGGTCTTAAAATTATGAGCATGTTTGTTTGTTTGTGTGTGTGTGTATGTGTTTAGAATACTACTAAGCCAATTTTTAAATGTGAAATTAGAAAATCTCCAAGATTTATAAAACAGTAAGAACCAGTTGGTATAAGAGCATTTGAATGAGTGATTGTTACTTTTCTCTGAACTTCCTTTGCAGGAAATGCACCCTTGCTTGCAAGAATTTTCGAATGCCACTGTTTTGCAGGAGGGATTCAAGTGCATCCCAGAAATTTTAGTTTGCACAATTAAAGAGAATTAAAGCACTTTGTTTCCTTAGAGCAACAAATCTACTAAAACCAAAAGCTAGACTTTCTGCAGTTAGGAAAGTGATAAGAAAAAGCACCGAAAAGTGTGGGAAGAACAGATGATGAACAGGAAGGCGTATAAATACCCTGTAAACAAATAAGGATGAATGCTTATCCTCGTAAAACTGTCCCACAAACAAATCAAAATAAATGCTTCGTAAAGACAAGATACAGTCTAACCTCTGTTATGATTTGTTTAAGAAAAGCAGGGTGAATGCTCAATATACAGGTTGTCTGGAGGACTTCTACAACTCCCCACCTCTCCATGACTTAGGTTTGATATGCATTGTGCTTTATTAAGCACTTTGCATTTCATAGGTAAGGTAAAGGTAAAGGGACCCCTGACCATTAGGTCCAGTCGTGACCAACTCTGGGGTTGCAGCACTCATCTCACTTTATTGGCCGAGGGAGCCGGCATACAGCTTCCAGGTCATGTGGCCAGCATGACAAAGCCGCTTCTGGCGAACCAGAGCAGCGCACAGAAACGTCGTTTACCTTCCCGCCAGAGCGATACCTATTTATCTACTTGCACTCTGACATGCTTTCGAACTGCTAGGTTGGCAGGAGCAGGGACCGAGCGACGGGAGCTCACCCCCTTGCGGGGATTCGAACCGCCGACCTTCTGATTGGCAAGTCCTAGGCTCTAGGTAGAACAACTTGAATAGGCAAATTAATAACACTTAGTTTGGACTGGACTAGGCAAGTACCATTGTTTTAGCAAATACTAGTAGTTCTAGAGCAGATGGGGGAGGGACAGGGAGAGGGTTATTTGAAGTAGAGGCCAAAGGGAGTATTGAACCCTTCTCCTGTCCACTGATACCCCCTTGCCACTTTTTCAGGAGACATGGCAAATAAGTGCTCAGAACCTGGCTGGGAGAAAAGCAACTGGTCAGGGGGAGCTGTAGTGAACAGCGCTAGGGGAAAGGGTCAAGTACCATCTTTCTGCCTGCCATTTCTATGTTGCAGGTTGCATCTGCAATACCTTCTCTCCAGCCAGTTCACTCAACACCTTAAGTGGGTCTACATGTAAAGTGAAAAAATAACAATGTGTTGCTGAATGATATAGAAAAAATACCACTCCAGAAAACATGTAGGCATAGCTTTCTCTTGACATGCCTGTTTAGCCACCGTATCTTTGCTATAGGATATGTTTGGCCACACAGGTGCATGTGGTTAGGCCTTCCTTTTCCATCACTTCTTCTTTAGCACTAATTTGTGATAGGAGGATAACGAGCACCCCTGGCTCAGATACCCCAATGTAGTTTGTTTGGATTGGGATGAAAGCTGGGACAAACCTTCTGGGGGAAAAGTAATCTCCTACAGTGTTTTAATATGTGCCGAATTTCACTCTGAAATTTCACCTTTAGGTCCAAACTATACACAAATGAGCGCAGCAGTAACCTGGTAAGAGTTAGAGCAGGGTGTACCACATTTTGTAGGAACTATCACATGTTAAAAAGGCAGTGGAGAGAGGGGTCTCCTCTCCTTTCCCTGCCTCTGATTTTCCCCTTGCTGCTGGTCTCCCGAATGTGTTTTTAAAAGGCACTGATAACATGTAGCTTGGATCTTAGAAACCTGAGGATTTCAAGGTTGTTTAGTTTCTAGCCTTCTGAACAATTGTTCCCCCAAAAGTCCTAAGATTTAAAAGGCTGAGCTTCTAAGTTATGCATCGTAACAGGCTTAACTGTATAAAATCTGAGAGTTTTAGTGGCAAAAGGTGAGTATCATTGGCACAAAATACCAATAGATCTGCACATACTGGCACTAGAAATGATTCATTTTGTACTTATCTGACTCCCAGTTTCAATGGTACTTAACATTGGATGGCTTTCCTTGTGTACCCGGGTTTTTTTACTACAATTTGGACAGAGAACATTTTTATTTCCTGCTGAAGAGGACCATACCTTCTCCATTCTTGTCTTTTCATTTAACACATCAAATTGTGAAATAGTCTCTTAATGTTTGCTCTTCTTTGTACTACAGAGGCACAGCTAAAGTATTCTCTTGCAGACTGCATTAGATGCCTCAATCCCATGTATATTTTGATAAAAATAAAAAATATTTCTGCTGGACACAAGTTATCTTTTTTTAAAAAAAACACACACAACATTTTTAATACTATGGAAGGAACCACAGACAGCATTCTACCCTGTTTTTGTTTGTTATAAGCAGAGTATTTGCAATAATTTATGGACAGCTTTGAATTTATAAATATGAAGGGACTGCCAAATGTTTTAACTATTCCTTCATGGCAAATTGTCTTTAAATACTGGCAGGATGTTTTTTTTTTCCTGTTTTAACATTTACTTGTGGACCAGAAACACTTGCAGTCTATTGCCCCTGGCCTTCTGTGAGATTGTTAGTTAGCAATGCTCATAAAAACTCAATTCATCAATGTGAACATAATTTGCTATGAACAGAAAGCTCACAAAAGGGTGAATTTGTCAGATAGACAGGTGGCCTGAGATCTCTCCCTGATACTGAATGATATGAATAATAGATTCTGGTAAATGTATGCCAAGACTTGAGCTGTAAACACAGCTGCCTCCATTCCCTTCCAGAATAACAGCTTCGAGAACGAAAGGCATAGGAACCACCGTTCCACCTGAGGACTGATCTTGTGCACGCGCACAGACACACACGCTCCCCCCCTCTTGCTCATTCTTACAAAGAAAAACAAGCCTTTTTAACTGAACACAGCAAGTAATTTATTTATTTACGGCCCTGAGTTTCTTACCCCAGCTATGAATGGATTAAAAAGAACAGAATAAAGGGAAGCGAAGTGAGAGGAACTGAACAAACAGATTTTGAAAAATGTGCCAGTCTTTAAAAAGCCTAGTTTTGCACCAATTCCGACAAATAAAAAAAACCCCACTGCTTTGTTAGCAAAAGGATTGGGCCCCACAATAACACACCTTGTTAAGAATACAGATTACCCTTTCCCAGTAAAAACACTTTGCATCTAAGATCATTCCATCTAATATTGACCTGGTTCCAAACAAGAGTTTGCTTCAATTAGTTATGCCTCATTTCTAATATATCGGTATCAGTTTTTTGAGATTTTCTTTCTTTCTTCCTTTTTTATGATATATATATATATATATATATATATATATATATATATATATATATGAAGGATAGCTATTATCGGTCAACCATACCAATGGTGATCGACCCTTTTATCAAGTACACACAACCAGGGTCCAAGGTATGAGGCAGCATGGGGAAAATGTGGGTAGTGATAGAGGGACGGGGGAAAGACAGACAAAAGTCACTCTCCTATGCCACCAGCAAGATACCGTGTTTTTTGCTCTATAAGACTCACTTTTTCCCTCCTAAAAAGTAAGGGGAAATGTGTGTGCGTCTTACGGAGTGAATGCAGGCTGCGCAGCTATCCCAGAAGCCAGAACAGCAAGAGGGATTGCTGCTTTCACTGCGCAGCGATCCCTCTTGCTGTTCTGGATTCTGAGATTCAGAATATTTTTTTTCTTGTTTTCATCCTCCGAAAACCAGGTGCGTCTTGTCTGGTGCGTCTTATAGAGCGAAAAATACGGTACCTCTGCTGGATCAAAAGCCTTCTGTAGATGGCAAAGTCTATAACCATCCCATTATATTTGAGAAGATGCCGATTCATTTCAATGTGTCTTCATAACTTTGATACAGCTTAAGAAAATCCAGTTATTCATCTGCCAGACATTGCCAGTATTCAGTATATATGTTGCAACCCATATAAACCAAAACAGAGGTGTTATTCTCCCTCCACCCCCTTCTGCAGTGAGCTTTGTTTTTGGCTTCTAGGCACCAAGTAGAGCCGCCTGCTAATTTCCCCTCCCCCTCCTCTGAAAATAACTTAGCCCAACAAATGAATTGGGATTTGCATTAGCTAATGCTCATACGTGTTTGTTCTAATACTTGTTATCTAGGGAAAATGTTCTTTATAATGACTTGGCTACGACGTGGGGCATGTTCTTTTTTCTAGCACACAGACCCAAAACCTCCTCAAAGCTCTCAAAATGAGACTGCACATGAGACCTTGGTGGCAAAGGCAAGTTTCACATAAATGATAGCCATCTGCAGAACAACAACAACAACAACAAGGACTGATCCTTCTTTGTTTTCCAATATACCTGCAGAAGGTGTATCACAAACTTGAGAAAATCGTAACAGAGATTATATATGTATGAGGAGCACTTCAACCATCCAGGAATATCACTACATACATACTAAGTGTTGTTATTGTCATTAGTATTTCTATTCACACATAGCTCTGGACTAATGCATATATTAAAACATTTTTTTAACAACCCAATTGTGTCCTAATTGATGGTAGCCCAGAAGAACAAGCAGGTGGGTGGGTGGGGAGGGAAGAGAGTCTCCCACCCTCCAGGCCCAGGTGGCTACTTAACATTGTAATTGCTTATTTATTTGCCGATACTAGTAATTTTCATTTCCTCCTATGTTTACAAAATAATTTTTAAAAATTGCAGCACATAAAGGAAAAGCCAGCCCTGAATCTTCTGACCCTGTTAATTTTTTAAAAAATAAAACCACAGAATTGTAGAGTTGGAAGATACCCTGAGGGTCTCTAGTCCAACCCCCTGCAATGCAGGGTTCTCAATAATAATCCTGTATTTACCCAGAGATTTTATATACCAGGGCTATTCAATGTGGTACCATCTAGATATTATTAGACTACAACTCCCACCATCCATGACTATTGGCTGTGCTAACTGGGGCTGATGGGAGTAGCAGTCCAGCATCTGGAGAGCAGCCCGTTGGCTCCCTGTACTCTATGTCACTATGGAGGAAACATTAGGAAATATGGGATCTACACTTCCTTCAACAAAGGGCTGTTTTCCTCCTACCTGGCAAGGAAGAATGGAAATATCCTCTCAAGTTTGCCCTTTAAAGTGACTTCCATGACCTCTACATTGTGTCAAGTATCCCTGGCCCATGTGTACATAAGGAACCTGAAAAGTCTAGGACCCTGACTGGTCACTTGTTTTCTCCCAGGCCAGCCTCTACTTCTGGAAGTTCAGCACAAACATGGTGAGCTTCAATCTTGCTTTTGTCTCCATTTTTGTCTCCATTTTGTTTCGGGAACAAGTCCCAAGCTCTTTATTCATCAGTAGAGGATGAACTGAGGAACTGAGTTAGGACTGGACCAGTGTTACCCTTAGCTGGTGGGCGGGAACCAGTAGCTCATTTTCCTTTATGTAACTGCTGTTTCTCTACCTGCTTTATATTGAATTGATGGAAGAAAATGGTCTGAATTAGCAGCCCAAAGTGGACTAAGCATCGGCCTAGTGTGCACTACTTTTACTCCCTGCTTAAGCTACTTGCTCGAGCTACAAAAGCTTCTAAAGAGAGGCAGGAGGAAAGGTAAGAATTGGATCCTTGCCTAAACACAGCAGCAGGCTGCTAAAATATTTCCCCTACCTCAGGAGCTTTTTAATTCCTCCTGCTTGGGGGTAAGATAAAATAAAGGATGTGGCAACTCTGGAAGTACCTCTCTGCTAATGACAAAACATATGTAGAAGTAGCCAGGAGCCTATAAATAGAGAAGCCGGTGAGGCTAAAATGTAATTCTGATGACCATCAGGGACACCTTTTGGTATACTCTGCCAGGGGTGAGCAGTTGAAAGTTGTCGATGACACAGAGTAGCAGAATGTCTGTTTCAAAATTATGTCAGACTGTGTCATGTACCAATCCTTGCTTGTTATGCCAAACAAGGGATGGTTACTAAGCCCAGCCAAAAGCTGTGGGTGGAATGTCAACCTCAGGAATATGAATTCCAAAGTTCCTGCTTCTACCATGGACACAGTCTTGAATGCTGGCAGAAATCAGCCTTGACTCTCTGTACCCCTGCTCAGCTTGGTGCATTTTACAGACTCCAGTCTCTTCCCGCTGGGTCACATTACCGCCACTGCAACCCTAAACTCTACTCTGCTAACTCACTCAGAGCTCAGGGTGGCACACAGCCTTTGTTTATGCCCAATCTCCCTGTCTTTGTTCTCTGTCAACAGCCCATCCCTCAGGCCACGGAAAGCTGAGTCCAGCTATTAAAACTCTGACTTCCAGTTTAACTCTCTAAGCATTGGTTAAATTCTAAAACTTACTAAATCCAGAAATCTTGGGAATTTGGCACCCACAAGCCCTGGCACCCACAACTCACAATAATATTCATTGTAAGATGGAACTTCCACAATGTGAGGTTTGGGAGAAATCCATGCGAGAATAATAGCCCTGCCAGATGACGAACAGGTATGTTGAAAGTATGGAAGTGGGAACTGCATCGTGATGACAGGCTCTGGCTTGGCCTCTCTTTTTCAGCCAAGCCTCTCTACAACTTCTGTGTGACTAGTATGCAAATTACAGGTATATGGACTATTGTCTGCATGCACATTGTACTGTATGCACATCCCCTTGAGAGGAGGTTCAATCTTGCTGCCCACTCCAGGCATTCAGTGTCTGTGCAGGGATGCATGTCTCTCTACTTCCACTCCCAAATTAAACATTTTGGAGCTTCATTTCCCTATTACTACCAGCAAACAAGCTGTAAGTGTACCATTTTTTTTGTCTTCTCATCTGGGAGATAGAATTTAAGCCACACCAGGACATAACTACCCCCTGTGAGTAGGCAGGACTGCTTCATACGTGATGCACACTGTCATTTTAGATGACGCCCAAGTCCCGTGAGTTCTGAAGTGTGGTGCTACTCTGTTCTACTGTATAATAGGATACAGATGTTATTACTGTGTGATGGTTCCAGAGAATGAGAGAGGTAAAGTGAAAGAAGGTACAAATGAATGCTTTTGTTGGACAAACTTCAATCACTAGGAGTAAAGCCTCGCAAGGCTTTTATTCTCAATCTGCTTTCCTTTCTGCCTGAAGGAGAGCTTTGCAGGCCTCCAGAGCTTGCTAACTCTTATCAGCTGAAGATGGAGCAACAGAACAGATCACCTTAATTACTCTGTGACTCTGTGCTATGAAGGCATAACCACTGGCTTAAACCTATGTAAATCTATCTTTAAAATATTCATTTCAAATTCACTCTATATTTATAGTTATAAAAAAGTGCTTTAAATGTAATGTACTTAATATTTACTCTAGTGCTTTATTATCTGGGCAACCTGCAGTGTATAAGCATCATCACAGCAGACAATACTAATGAACAAGATTCTATTGCTGTTTGTGAACAGTATGCAGAGAAGCACATGCAGGATGCCAACAGTGGGATTTTTCAATTTTGCTTTTGATCATGAAAGCTCAGAACCCATAGGTAAAATCAGGATTCCAATAAGAATAATACCTACTTATTTCAGTAGGGTCAGGTCAGGGTCAATTTAAGGTGCTGGTTGCTGCCAGCTGGTAAGGAATCTAACTGGGTGACCCAATAATCACCAACCTCACACAAGGCTGGTCAGGCAGTCTGGTGTGGAGGATAAATCCTCCTGCTAGAGAGAATGCAAAAGGCTTCAGTGGACTGTGCCTGTTTATTCCAGTAGAGCAGCATTGCAGTAGTACCAGCAAGAGATAACCAGAGCATGCACCACTCTGGCAAGACAGTCTGGGGGCAGGTAGGGTCTCAGCTGCCGTACCAGATGGAACTGGTAGACAGAAATGATCTGCGCCTCCATGGCCAGCTTTGAGTCCCAGGCTGTGCACCTGGTCCTTGAGGCGCACAGTTACCCCGTTCCGGACCAGGGAGTCCCCCACACCTGCCTGCCCCCTGTCCCCCCAAAATGATACTTCTGTCTTGCCAGCATTCAACCTTAATCCGTTAGCCACCATCCATCCTCCAACAACCTCCAGACACTCACACAAGCCATTCACCGCCTTCACTGGTTCTGATTAAAAGAGATAGAGCAGGGTATCTGCATACTGATGAACACCCAGCCCAAACCCCCGATACTCTCTTCCAGTGGCTTCATATAGATGTTAAAAAGCATGGGGGAGAGGACGGAGCCCTGAGGCACCCCACAAGTGAGAGCCCAGGGGTCTGAACACTCATGCCCTAACACCACTTTCTGGACATGGCTTAGGAGGAAGGAGCAGAACCACTGAATAACTGTGTCCCCAGCTCCCAGCTCCTCTAGACGGTCCAGAAGGATGTCACGGTCAATGGCATGAAAGGCCGCTGGGAGCTCCAGCAGAACTAGGAAACAGTTTTCACCTCTGTCCCTAGCCCACCAGAGATCATCAACCAGCGCGACCAAGGCAGTTTCAGACCCATGATTAGGCCTGATTCTCGACTGGAAAGGATCCAAAGGTTCCATATCCTCCAGGTGTGCCTGGAGTTGTTCAGCGGTCACCTGCTCAATCACCTTGCCCAAGAATGAGAGATTTGAGACTGGACAATAGTTGACCATATTGGCTGGATCCAAAGATGGTTTTTTAAGAAGCAGTTTAATAACCGCCTCTTTCAGTGGGTCTGGAAAGGCTCCTTCACAGAGGGAAGCATTCACCACCTCGTGGAGCCGATCCTTTGCTTAGATCAGCCAATGAAGTAGCAAGACACATGCCATGTGACGGAGGTGATTAATTATGTTGTTCACTGAAAGCCAATCAGGAGCAAACCATAGTCTAAAGCTCGCTTGCGGAACTATTTGGAGGAAAACTGCAAGTAATGAATACCCTCGTAAGAATCATCACCTGCCTGCAAATAAATCATGATACATAAAAAGCTAAGCTGATCAGATAAATTATTCACATTGAATAATTTGCCCATCTCTAGATTCAGCCAGCCCAGATAATTCACAAGCAGTAAAAGCAATAAATTGTCCTCGGTGGATAATCTGACCAGCTCCATCAGAAAGTTTTAGCTATAAACTGAAAAAACAGACATTTATGCAGTACCTCATTCAACAGCTCAGGAGAACACGCTCTATATCTGCAGGATAGCAAAAACATTTCCCCCCTTCCTCCAGATGTCTCTTTTTTCCTTCCAGAAGTTACAGAGCATTGGACAAGCAATAACAGATGATGAACACATGCATAACTACAAATGGGCAAGCTGATTGTTTTCAGAATTGGTATAAACATTTACTCTTGGATTGAGATTTAGCCCACAGCAAATCTTTACATTTGTGTTATAAACCTCTGACAAAAAGAGTTTATAGTGGAAGTGCTGACGGTAAGAAAACGTGGTTACGGTCAGAAAAGCAAATGGAGAAAAGTGCCATTTTCTAGTTCCATATGTAGAGCCTATCAGTAGCTTCCATACTTAATTTGGCGAAGTTTACGAGTTAAAAATAAGAGCATGCTAACTGCTGCTGCTGCTGCAGATTCCACCTAGAAGCTGCACATTTTGGCAAACCAATCACCCACACCCATTCTCAATTCCTCACACTACATCTTCACTTTTAAGTGTAGATGCGGAATAACCATCTCTTGGGCAGCTGGATTTATATTAGAAAAAGCTGTAGAGGCTCTTTTAGCTGAAAAGAAACATGGATTCAAGAAGTAAGTATGGAAGTAAAATGAGGAAACAAAAAATTAGACCAAAAGCTGTAGAAGTGAAGCTATTTTAAGAGGATGGGGCTATAGAAAAGGAGGCGTTTAGGGGATTGGAGCATAACAGAGACTAAGTTTAGCCAGTCAGAAGGATGCGGTGAACTGGGGCTAACCTCTAAATACAAAAATTGATAGCAGAAGGTTACCATGAACATATACACAAAAGGCAGAAATCCTAAACTCACTTTACTAGGGAATAAGCTCTGCATAACTCAGTGAGTTCTTAGAAAAAGAAAAGAATAAAAACCTTTAAAAAGTAAATTTGTGTTTCACATACCCAGTAAAAACAAAGCACTTGTATTCAACAGCACTTTCTGAATATTTTAGCCTAGGACAGATAGTTGTTTAGATCGAAGGCTCATATACTGGGTGGCTTTCATTATATACCCGTACACTCTTTTTAGGTTGGCATTAAGAGCTAAGACACATCATGATGTGAAATACTTAGGACTAAACAAAATACTTTTAGAAAAGCATCCAATGGGTAGGAGAAAGCATTAAAGCTTTAACATAAGAGATATAAAAAAGATAAAGAACAGAATCAATAGCTAAAAATATATGGCAGAAGAGGAAATGACAAGGCAATGAATTTTAGGATTCTTTCAACTAAGCAATGCCAGCTTCAGATTAGTCCAACTGTCTAAGTGGGACACTCTGCATCATTTCAAGAACCCTAAAACAAAGGCCTTAACACCAGAGATGTTCAAAGGATATCCACAAGTATCATCTAGTTGCCATTTAGATTTTCATGGCTCCCCTAGACATACCTGTTGAATGGGCAATGGACCTCTCATGGTGCTTTTGGCTGAGTGGCACCGTTCTGCAAATGAGTTGCTCAGCCCAAATCAGAATGAAAGTGTCTCCCATGCTGCCCTTGACTGACAGAGCTCCTACCCATACAAAATGAGTAGATGCTTCAGAAGTCTCAGCACACTTTCAATGCCAGTCAGGCTGGAGGATGAGAGACACGTAAGGCTGCTTCTGACCTGGATATTCCTCAGACAAACTAACAAGGGACAACAGAAGCCTCATTCTGCATGCCCTGGCCTTCTTCTCCCTCCCTTCCCATGATTTACTCCCAAGTTGGGTATGTGCTAATTTGACCTTTCCCCAGCCTAAATAAACCGCCTATCCTAGGTGTTGGGCATTCATTGCAGAGAGGTCCCTCACAACTGATTCACCACTCTGATGCCCTCACACACAGTGTTTAAATTGACAGTTTGCAACTGACTAAGGTAAAGAAGATTAGGAAGATTTCCTTGGACCTTTATAGATTGTGAAAACAACAGTATCTCCAGAGAAAAAGAGAACGGTTATAAGCAAAAATAATTTAAAAAGTAAAGTAAAGTTTGGAAACTATAGCCAAAAGCGACCACTCAAATTAAAGGATGCTCAAGCATTTGTTGGTTCAGACATGAAGAAGGAGAAATAACTATTTAGTATAATAAAGCAGGTATTGTCTAGGATTAATGATTTAAGATAAAGAATTGTGGAAATTTACATTGACCATTTGGGAAAAAATAATGACGCCAAGAGCAATTAGAATGGAGCAGGGTGGAAGAGAAACACCAAGGCCAGTGGCATGGCACATACACCATTAAGAGTACAAAGAACCAAGCCTGTGCAAAAAGACTACACTGACTTGTAGCACAATTAACACAATTATATCATTGCAACAATGTACACCAGTTGAATTTGACTCCACTTGAACAGCTGAGAGCTATACTGAAAACAAATCAATCGAACCCAGCTAATTAGAATATAACAAGTAGTTTGAAATTATGCAAAGCTTAAAGTCTTTTAACTCATTCATAATTCTGACTGTAAATTAGTAAGTGTATGTCAGTAACTTCATATGCCTGCTGCAATAAATACAGAGAGCAGGATATGTTTTGTCAATAGGACCCTTCGTGCAAACTGGGTACACAAGTAGGAAATAATAAGGTTGCTTAATGGGTAATTAATTAATTCAAGCTTCGAGATAAGATCAGGAGATCCTGCTGACCCTGCATGCTAATCAGGTGATTGATTAATTGCTACAATCTCAATAATTATAGGTTATAAATAGAAATACATGTAATGATATTCTGCACTTTTCATTTTCAGCTGCTTATCTGTTCTCCATATATTGAATCATGGGCACAATTTATTCCTTTGTCATAAGTAATTCTGAAGTTCTCTCTCAAGTGACCAGGCTGATGACACATTTTACTCAATCCATTATTCAGTATTCAGTCAAAGTTAACAATCCAGTCTAAGTTAAGCACTTGCAAGTTCCATTGATTTCAGTGGGAAAGTTAATCATATGTTTGGATCTCTCCCACTGAAACCAGTGGGTCACTTGATCAAGGCCTTTGGTTGGTTGTTTCAAAATTCAGTCAGCAATATAATTAGGTGACAAGAAAAAAAATATGACTTTATGTTTGCTCTAGAAAAATATCCTTCATTACATGCCCCTGTGGTGTTATCAAGTGATCATAACCTTTAGTCGTCTAACACACTATATACCATTATATACCATATAATTCACCAGATCTGGAGATTTAGTGTTTTAAGTGATCAAAAGTAAAGGAGAAAGAACATATCAGGAAAAATACTCATACAGCTAAGGCTTGTTTGCTGGCTATGAACATCTCAAATAGCACCTATATAGAAATAGTCTTGTAGGAAAGATTCATCCATTATCACCGACTAAAACCTACATCGTTAGATGAATATTGCTTTGCAGCTGTGAATTTCCAATACATTAATGCATCAAGTGCAGAACTAGTGTCCTGAGTTGGCACCACTGGATCCACACTTCAATAGGCAAGAGCACTGCTCCCAATTGTGGGAGCCTTCTAGCTCTTCTGCATCTCCTGCTGCTTCCCTTCCTGCTTGTCTGCTCCCTCCAAGTAAGCAGAAAGTGAAAGGAGCAAAGGAAAGGAGCGTTCATTTGTGCAATCATTGTCCTCTCTCTCTTTCTCTGGACAGTCCTGCCAATTGGGACCAGAGGTAAAGACATACAAGTGGTCAATGGTGATAATGCGGTGAGGGGAACTGAGAACTTCTTGTCCAAGGGCCTCCCAAAACCCAGAACCAACATCAGTATGTTGTGTTTTAGCAGGTGTGTGCGCGTATGTGTGTTCATGTGCTTAGTAATCATTTCCATAGAATGCTGATATCCAATAAGAACGCGGGATGGAGATAATATGCAGGAATGCAGATGGATGTATCAGGGTGAGGTGAGCAGATAGAATGTTGAGTTTGAATGTAGGTTACCTAAGTTCACATACTTACTTAGGTCATCAGCTGAAAGGATAACCAAGGTCCAGTTTTCATACCTCACAAGACATGTAGAAGACCAAAAGCTAAGCATTATACAGAACTCCCTATACTAAGAGATGCAGTGGAAATAATGCTTCTTAAACAACATTATGAAAGCAGACATTACTGTTCAGACAGAGAATAGGAAGCAAATTTCTTGCACATCCAAGTGGTACCAAGGGTAGGGGGGGAATCCCTTTTCCATGTTTCATTAAGGGCACAAGTTCCTTTGATTAAACTAAAATGCTTGAAACCCACAGAAGATGAAAATCACTCTTGAACCTGGGACAGAGCCATGCTTTTAATTACAAATGATACAAAACTGGTTATAAAACAGAATAAGAATATTTCTGATTGTTTGGAGCCCTATCTTGATGAATGTGTGCGTGCACATCTGTGTTTGTAACCATCATTGGTAATGCCTTCTTAAAGGCAAGGGGAGGGATACTTCATATGAAGAGTTTGCAGTACAACTGTAATCATTTCTCAATGGGGCTTTTAGGGGCTGCTTTAAATTCATTCACATGACATGTGGCACCAATTTCACAGATTGCAGCAGATTAGGAGTCCTTGCCCAATGGAATTTCAAGCAGCTGTCACTTTCTTGAAGTCTGGGTGCAACCCACAAATTGTGCTGCATTGTTGCAATGCAATGATTCTCTCTCTCCCAAACACACATGCTCACAAACTGAGTCTGGGTAGCTTCTAGAACTACCTGTGACCTAGGATACAACATAGACTAGCAGCCATGCAATATCCAATAGACAAATAAGAGCAGTTGCAACAATTCCTTGCCAGAAATTACAAGTTTGCATCCCTCTTCCTCCAAGAACTACATACAAACCACAAACACCTGCTGCAGGAGAGAGGATATGCACAGCTCTAGAACACCAGCTGGAACCTGTTGCCCAAGGGTGCTCAGCTGCTGAATGGGGCATCAGCACAGCAGAGTGCGTGGGGCTCATGCCCTTCCTCTGAATGTGTGCATACATCCCTCTTACTAATGGAAGGAACTTTTGTAGCCTTGAAAGGGTTACTGGACTTCGTACTTTTGCAGCTTGCCTGACTCAAAGTTATGGCACTGAAGGAGATAACAGTGAAACTGTACTATAAAAGTAAATTACTATCATGAATATTAAGCAACAAGAATATAATAAACATGACTGCTTACATGATTCTGATTTATTGATACTGATTTGCTTGTAAATTATCACACAAAGTACTCATTTTAATTTTTTAAGAAACATGTGCAGAATAAAACTTGGTGGACAGTTCCTGGAGGCTTTGACATCTGCCATTTAATTCATTTATAAACACCCTTAGCGTGCAACACTATGTTGATGGCTCCTTCTCATTGAGGCATGTGGAAGCTTTATATGTATCTTTCTACAGTCAATAAAAAGGGGTGTGTGTGTGTGTGTGTGTGTGTGTGTGTGTGTGTGTGTCTTCATAAAATACCTGTGATGCTGCAAGATCACCACTGCCTGAACTACCCAGCTACTGATCTCTGGCAGTGCTCATTGCCAGTTAGGTGGACTCTAACCCTTTTCTCTAGAATTTGCAATCTTTCATCCACTCACTTTTTACAGAGCTCCCGGCTGCTGTGCATCTTCCTCCCAGGTTTTTTCCAGACCTAATTTGTACCGATTTTTATGTGTGTGATAAAATGCTATTGCTGCACCAGCCTGCCTAGTGTGGACAAAACACTATGAAGGCTTTTAAGAGCTTCTTTGCCTTTAATTAAACACTTCCAGTTTGCAGGTTCAGCCCATTTTATTACTTCCCAATGAGTGTGGGTGGGGGATTGCTGATGAATAGCTCATTCATTGTCCCTTGAATTGCCTCCCTTAATTACCCCAGTGTCCATTTCTGTTCCCGACTAGTTTCTTCCCTTTATTACTTTTTTCTTTTCATTTTTAATAATGAAATGCTCCTATTTCACTGTAAAATGAAAAGAACAAAATTAATGAAAAAATCTGCTTCCAGCTAATTGTGCAAGGTAATGCCTCAGCAGTAATAAAGAGCGTTATTGTGGAAGCAACCTGAGTCCATATACCTACTTCTCCCATATTCACTCCTTGCTGAAACACCTAATGGGTGATCAGTCCTGATCAGTTGCATCATCAATAGCTCTGTAAAGGAGAGCAGGATGGAGAAACTCTGTGCATTGCCCTCTCCTGTGCTCATATTTTCCTCGATGAGGGTGCCTCTCTGTATACCCCACAAACATATAATGCGAACAGTGGTATGTGTGCATTTCACATTTTTTATAAATCTACTATCAGGGATGGAAATTCAGCTTCTGACACAGTGGAACAAATCCAGCTGCAAAATCTCCTAAAGGCGGTTCATGCTTGTTCTGTTAAATAGTGCTCACTTTTGAGTCAAGAGGTTTCATTACTATATTTGTGAATCTCTTGGCACAGGGGTGTTGGGATTTCCCAAAGCTTAAGCATTATTATGCATTTTGAACCAGGTTTTTGGCAGAAGCAGCTCTGGATCACTGGTGCTGAGGGGTTAAAAACAATAGGGAAGGATCTTTATTTCTATATGCCACTTATGAGTGCATGTATATGCCATTCATGGTAGAGGTATGTCACACGTCTGTCTGATAGAATTGCAGCAGAGTTCCTAACTAATACGAGTGGCAGGCATGAAATACTCTCAGTTTTAAAGAGCCTTGCTGGATCAGATATTGCATACCCAAATTAATGGATATGTCATCTGAAAACAGGATTTTTCACCTTTAAAACTATTAAATCCTGCTTTATGGTTATGTGCCTATATCACTTTGTGACATGTGCTATTATGTCATGCCTAAGATTATTTCTGAAGATTTTGGCTGGATGAGAATCATTCTCTTTCTGCCTCCTGCCTGCCGAAAACCTCTCACTTTGAAGCACCAATTCCAGAAGCCATCTAAACTAAAACAAGAGTGTACACACTGCACACACATCTTGGTTCAGTTAAACTTTCTAGTAACATGGTGCTTTTTGTTCCCAAGGTCCCATCACACAATCTAGAAAAATTGTGTCCATGAGCAGGATAAAAGTTTTGCTGTAGTTCTTGCCTTCTAGTCAGTAACTGTCCAGAGGGGGAGGGGAGAGTGTACCCAGGTTTCAGGTTGCAGTTACTCTTGATGCATTAATCCAAGACTAGGATTCATTTAAAGGGACGTGGGTGGCGCTGTGGTCTAAACCAGTGAGCCTCTTGGGCTTGCCGATCAGAAGGTCGGCAGTTCAAATCCCTGCGACGGGGTGAGCTCCTGTTGCTCGGTCCCTACTCCTGCCAACCTAGCAGTTCGAAATCACGACAAAGTGCAAGTAGATAAATAGGTACCGCTCTGGCAGGAAGGTAAATGGTGTTTCCGTGCGCTGCTCTGGTTCACCAGAAGTGGCTTAGTCATGCTGGCCACATGATCCAGAAGTTGTACGCCAGCTCCCTCAGTCAGTAAAGCAAGATGAGCGCTGCAACCCCAGAGTCTTTCGTGACTGGACTTAACAGTCAGGGGTCCCTTTACCTTTAGGATTCATTTAGTCTCTGTGAATGCATGGCAATGTGTGTTGCAACTGTAACAGTGACTGAATGACTGATACTGTGTGTGTGTGTGTGAGTGAGAGAGAGAGAGAGAGAGAGAGAGAGAGAGAGAGAGAGAGAAATCTCATACCTTTTCTACTAAAGATCTGCCATACAGACTTAGATCCTATAAATTTATGGCAAGCATTTAAAGCCTGAAGTTAAAATAGAATTAGTAGTGCTACCATCTCCGGTGGAGCTGATTTATTAAGATGCCAAAGAATGAACCGGTGGTGTGAGCAACTTTGCTCCAAGTGCTACATCCAAAGCTGGTACTTTACAAGAAAGCAAGAGTGAGAATCATAGCATTGCTTAATTCTTCCATTTCCTCACTTTTCCTTACTATTCTCTCCCCTCTTTTCAACTGTCACTCAATGCAGCAGGTGCAGTACTGCTGCCAAAGATGCTTTTCCATGGCCAAGATCACCAGGTTTCCCGGCCCTTGGATTCCACAAAAGACTGTACTTTGAATACTATCCTGCCCTTTGTTTTAAAGCTACCCTCCCCTTGCACTCAACTGTGAGGATTACTTAGAAAATGTGTTTGGGCCAAACACATTTCAGCTTGTGGGATTACTCAACTGCAGTGTACTCAACTCATTTGTTAGATTACTTGTCAGTAGCCGTGTTGGTGAGGTGACATTTCATATCCTTGACTGTGTGTATGTAAATGCAATTAACAGACAAAGATTTATTATTTAAGGCAGCAGTGAATGAGGCAAGAGAGGAACTCGGGCTTTATGGCAGAACTAACACATACATTCTTAGCTAATGGAAACAGAAGCAGGTACGCAGAAATAAAGTCCCGTGCATAGCCAAATAATAAAAAGTTTCATTTCCCAATGCCTTGAACAGAATCGACATTGGAGAATTCAACACATGATGCACTGAGGAAGCACAGGTACAGAATAGCAGCACTGCCCAGAGAACATGATGATCAATGTGTACATGAGGGCACAAAGTTTGCATATTCTTTATCTCTTTGTGAAATCTTACAAGCTAGATCTCCCAAAACATGGTGGTCTTTACAGATTTAGAAACCGAAGCCTGTACTGTCCAGTCCTTTTAACTTATTCATGTTCCTGATTTGACCATTTTGTTGTAATGTAATAGAAGGCTACGTAAGTCTACTTGCTATAACACAAACTGAGTTGCTCTACATCTTTTTCTTTCATTCTGGAACATGAATCCCTGCTCCTGCTGCTGCCTCCAGGCTAGCCTTGCTTCTGCTTCAGCATGCCAGCAAGATTCCTCAGATCTAATAGCTAAGGTTCAGATAATCCTTGAGTGGTGAGTCTGAACATCTGGCTTCTTGGCTCATTCTCCTTTGCCACCAACCTAATACTGGATTGCTCTCCTGTGCTTTAGCAACCATGGGCTCCATGGTTATTCTAACCATTACTCCACCACTCGTCTAGTTACACCTTATGGTTTCCAAACACTTGTGGGGAGTCCTGGAACCCTAGCAGGAGTTCCTTCATGGCAGGATGAGTAATGGGAGCCAAACTTCTCTGAATGCTAATCTCTTACAATGCTTTGGGTGTGTTGTGGGGTACCTTTTGAGTTCATGCAGAGGGATAGTGAGGTTCAGCATGCCAGGACAGCATCCCATAAAAGCGAAGTGTGGAACCTAGAACACTCTCCAGAACCCTCTGTAAAGCACAGGTGTTCCTGCCCAGAAGTGCAAACATTCCCCAGTAGGCAATTCCACTGAAAAGAAGGTTCAGTGAAGGGAAAGGATTTGAAAGCTACTGTTCTAAAGTTACTTCTTCCAGATAACTTTGCACATAGCCCATGAAAAATACCTTTGCTCTTAGCAAGTAGGCTTACCCCTGTCATATCCACATTCAAGAAGCTGGAAAGTTTCTGTTCAGTTAAGACAGAGTAACTGCTTTCCTTTTTTCACTCATAGCTCTGCTTCCTGCTGTTTGCTCCAGAGAAAAAGAAGTGGCACCCTCTGCTGCCAAGGAAGAGAACGGCTTTTCTTATGAGAGCTTCCAACAGATCCTGCATAGTGGGGTGATCAACATTGGAGTTCATGTGTTTTTCCAGCTTGGGTTTTGACGGGCCAGGCTGCCCAGGATGGTCTATCTTCTCCAGTTCTGATATTTTGTGAGAGTCAAATGGAAGGGGAACTCTAGCAGCTTGGTAAGGATATGGAAACGATCCTACTCCAAAGCACTTGTTAATAGGCATAAGGGTATCTCTTCCTGTATCTTCACTAAGCTCTGCATGTAGTACTGCCCTGGTTTGTCCCAGAAAGTGTAATTCCCACATGGAGTGACTTATAATGAAAAGGAAAGGAAACAGATACAAAAGCATTGGATGGAACATCAGTCTATCCATGAAGGTTAATTATATTATAGTTTTGTGTTGATCTTCACCTTCCCAATCTACTCATTCTTCAAAAACAACCACCACCAGCAGCTGAAGACAATGTAAAAGGTTTTTAAGGGTAAACACTATGGTTAAGGCTATAAATCTAAAAATTACTAAGAACCAGGGTAAGGTTTAAATAGGATTGTGCCAGATTTATGTTCAAGGCTTGGTTGAGCCAAAATTATTGACCTTATTCTGTGTTTCTTTTCATGATTGTTTACAAGCACCTCCTGTTTTAAATGATGTTCAGCACTTGCTGCAAACACTGTCATGCTGTTTCAAGACATATTGTTCTTGGAACCAAACACCACATATATGCACACAACAAGTATACCATTTTCCTTCTTCCTTGCCTTCAGAAATCTTGGCCTTACACCTCACTGCCATTTAATTCTATTGACTTGTATTTTCTCAAAACCAATAAATATTACTCTAATTCTATTGGCTTGGTTGTTAACTTAAGAAAGGTAAGAGAAGGAAAGTTTCCTATTTCCTCCTCTCTTCACAACCACGTAAGTTCACTGAAAAGCCTCTCTGGGGAATATGAAGGTCTTCCTGAGCAATGTGGAAGTAGGCTGCTGGGGGAGAGGCAAGTCATCCCAGAAGTAGGCTTTGATCCTGAGGGTAACTTAAGGAAATTCATAGAAAGAAGAAAAGGTCCAGAGAATTTTCCGAGACTCTGAAGATTCTATTACAGTGGTACCTCGGGTTAAGTATTTAATTCATTCTGGAGGTCTGTTCTTAACCTGAAACTGTTCTTAACTTGAAGCACCACTTTAGCTAATGGGCCTCCTGCTGCCGCTGCGCCACCACTGCACGATTTCTGTTCTCACCCTGAAGCAAAGTTCTTAACCCGAGGTACTATTTCTGGGTTAGCGGAGTCTGTAACCTGAAGTGTATGTAACCTGAAGCGTATGTAACCCGAGGTACCACTGTACTTGCACTGTTAAAATAGTATGAAGAGTGCAAGCTCACTAGCGTTACTGTTCCTTAACAAGGCCTATAGTCCACAAGTTTCCTGTTTCCATTTTGATGGATGACTTCCATTTTTAACTCTTCATTGTGTGTGTGTGTGTGTGTGTGTGTATGCGTGCACATGAGACAGAGAAAGAGAGAGAGGCACTAAAGCTAGAAACCCAGACTGGGATCACTTATCGCTATGGCATTACATGGGAAGCTCCCCAAAATAGGGAATTATAATTTAAATTCAAAAGGTTTTGAAAGGAAGGTGTGGAAAATTTTCCATTGTCATTCCTGGCCACATAAATGGAACAGCAGCCAAATCTGTCCTGGATAAATCTCCAGTTCCCAAATAGCTTCTTTGGCAGTTCTAAAATGCTATTTAGGTTTCCAGGTGATTTGGATATACAGCCGTTCTGTCCGCAATCCCCATAGAAAGAACTTATCACAGCCCTGGACCTACTTAAAGGGGGGGGGGAGTCCTCTAGCTTGTGATAATAACCTGGCCAGCCTTGACTGCTTATTGCATTGGCTGCCTTCACAAGCTAAAATGCTGACCTTCTGAAACTGTAGTCAAGCTCTGATGGCATTAGTCACAGCACTGTCTCTCTTTTTTACCATGCATATTTCAAATATAAATCTGTAACAAGATGGTTGTGGATCAAGACCACAACTATTCCTTGTAATGAAATTAAAGCTGCCTTGAAAAATAAGAGCAGATGAAGAGTGAAGTGCAAAAAAGAAAAAGGAGAAAGGAGAAAAACATCTGGAATGGGGGGAAAGAACTGAAAACAAGGGCACAGCTACAACAGCAACAACAAAAAGGGAGGTGAGGAGGTTCTTGTACACGTTGAAAATGAATGGCTAGGGAGCAAGACTAAAATGTGCTGAGGGTGGCATAACTATAAGCCCTAGTTCTCCATGAGGTGGAAATTTTGTGCCTTGTCTGCATCCATTCAGGCTACAGGTAGGGTCTTAATGCTCCTCCATATAAGAAGTAAATATGCAATAAATTTCTATTCATACAGAAAATTATATGTCAGAGAGAATAGCTCTAGCTTGTGAAATTCTACCCATTTGAATTTCTCTCTAGATTTAGGGCTTCTGAATCAGCTGATGTTGCTTCTTCAATGGCTGTCATGACCATATCTTTCCCTATCTTCAGGAAATGTGGCTATTGATTCAGAAAAGTATCAGAGCAAGGGAGCAATTTGCCCTCAGAACCAGCCCTAGAAGTCCTGCTCTCACAGAAGGAAGGTGCCCATTTTACCAGCAACTATCTGACCTGAGGAGGCCATGCTGCTGTCCTCAGATTGTAAGGAATTCTAGTGTAGAAGTCCAAACAGAACTAAGACACAGCTTCTCTAATTGCTATTAGAGCAGGCTAGGCTCCTTTAATTGAATGCTCATTGGAGTTGCTGCTAGCCACACAGATAAAGCTGCAGATTTATTTAAGGATGAGTTTCCCTGCTGCTGTTGCAACACCATTTGCCTGCTTGTATGAGTCTCCTGTCTGAGTTTCAAATGGAGCTATCCATGGTGCTACCAAATTTGGTGACACTTTGCCTTTATGGAATCTGACCTCTGCTTTGCTTGACTTTGCCATCTCGGAACCAAAACATCACCTTGCTCAACTCCAACTTTGTAGGTGAAGAAACTGCATCACTGTGATGACCTACTTGATTTCTTCCCTTCAAATTTTACTGGGATGTGGGCTATACTGAATATTTGACCATTTTGATCATTACTGCTGGATGAGGGGGCTGAAACACCCTGATAATGAAAATGTGTGCCTATTTCAAAACTGTTCACTGCCATTGTTTTACAAATATATTGCTAACTTGGTGCCATTTTTCCCCATAATAAATTCTAGGTATTCTTCATGGAACTGTCACATCAGCAATCCAAGCCAACTGAAGGTAATAGTGTGGTTGGAATATTTGTTATGACAATATGTAGCCAATCAGATTTGACTATGAGCTGATGTCACTGAGGATAAACAAAGTAGACCTCATGAAGTGCTGTTTTCACTTTCATTGGGCGAGGACTTTATTTGCTATCGATGCAATGCCCATATCACTAAAACTGAAGGGGTGTGGGTGTGTGCTTTTTAACACTACTGAAAAGTTTTGTAGAAGTGCCCATCTATCTGTCAGTCCTAACCACCACAGCTCTCATGCCATTCAGATACCATACGAGGACATAGATTTGTATACTTAACAGTCTGAGTTATTGGACTATAACTTGTGCTGTAAGCGTAAATGGAAACAAACAGGGTGACATGTGTTGTGTTGCTTTTTAAACTCTGCTGGCTGGAGATACTAGGTTGCATCCAACTAAATCACTGTATGTGTGGAACGGCTTCACAAGTGCAACAGAACTTCCCCTCCCTCTCCTCCCCCAAATCTGAACTCCAGAGAAGATTTGGGGGTGGTGCGGGGAAGGGAAGGGAAGGAATTTTGTTTGATACAAACCAACAAGATTTGGATCCAGTAAGAATTCATGGAAATCAATGAAACAGCTGCAACAGATAGCAATAGTGTCAGAAATTGGTTCACTATTCACACCACCACGTTCAGGCTTATTTACCCAGCTATTTATTTAAATATTTTTATGCTGCGCTTCATCAGGACAATCTGCATCCAAATAAAACTATTGTTTTCCCCAACCATAGAACCCTGGGAACTGGAGACCTTTGAAAGGATTAGTAACCAGTCTTTTCACACAAAAAATGGTTTCCGGGTCTTACCATGAAAAACTATGACAATTAAACTGGTCTTAAAGATACGCCAACAGAATATAACAAAATGCCTTTGCTGTTTTCAAGGTCTGGGACGGGACGATATGGGATTGGGGGGGCAACTCCCATCTCTTGCAGGGGCGCAGTTAGTGCCAGCACCGTCCGTTAAGAGTTTGGGTGTAATCTTCGACACCTCCCTTTCCACGGAGGCGCAGATTGCAGCTATAACAAAGGCGGCATTTTTCCACCTCCGCCAAGCTAAGCAGTTGGCTCCTTACCTCTCTCGCCCTGACCTAGCCACTGTGATCCACGCGACGGTCACCTCCAGACTGGATTATTGTAACTCGCTCTATGTGGGGCTGCCCTTAAGACTGACCCAGAAACTCCAGCGGGTGCAGAATGCTGCAGCGAGACTCCTTACGGAGTCTTCGCTGCGAGATCACATTCATCCGGTGCTATATCAACTGCACTGGCTCCCGGTGGAGTACAGGATCAGGTTTAAGGTGCTGGTTTTAACCTTTAAAGCCCTATACGGCCTAGGACCCTCGTACCTACGGGACCGCCTCTCCTGGTATGCCCCACAGAGAAACTTACGGTCTTCAAATAAAAAAGGTCCCAGGCCACAGAGAAGTTAGGCTGGCCTCAACTAGAGCCAGGGCTTTTTCGGCTGTGGCTCCGATCTGGTGGAACACTCTGTCACAAGAGACTAGGGCCCTGCAGGACTTGACATCTTTCCGCAGGGCCTGCAAGACAGAGCTGTTCCGCCAGGCCTTTGGCCAGGGCACAGCCTGACTCCCTCCCTCGGCAATCTTCGCGGAGCTCTGGCCCAATGGTGGCCAGTGGCTTGAATTTAATTAATTTTATAATGAATGATTTTAGAGTGTTGTTTGTGTTGTACTTTTGTATTGTTTTATTGTTGTTAGCCACCCTGAGCCCGGCTTCGGCTGGGGAGGGCGGGATATAAATAAAATTTATTATTATTTATTATTATTATTATTATTATACATCTGTAGATGCAGAACACTATATGCATAGTATGTCCACCTCAACATTTGAAGCCAGATGGAGAGACAGCTCAATTCTAATTAATTAAATATATAACCGGAACAGCTACCTTGGCAATTTATAAAGTAACCAGCAAAGACCACATTTCCCCCTTGGTACTTTAAAAAAGAATAACCAGACAACTAATTTTCCTTCTAAGTAACCATCTTCTAAACCCCATAAATGACTGCTCATTAGCCTGTCAATGTTTATAATGGCTTTCAGAACTGTAACAAGAATTAAAAATAGTTCAGTGAGCAGAAATGGACATTAATTTGTCATACTTAAATATGAACGCTTGAATGAGTTAGCCACAGCAAAGCCCCCTCCCACAGTTCCAAAATCAAAAGCTCTAATTTATTGCTTGCTACCTGTACCTCACTCACCAAGAACTGGTTAAAACATATCTAATGAAGCCACCTTAACCTTATGTTACTGGAGAGGTAAAGGAAGTAGAACATTATGCAGTTTTAACTTTGTTTTGTTCCAGAAACCCAAATGAAGGACTGATTGAAAGAGAAAGACAAGAGATAGACTGTGTAATAAGAGAGAGGAATGGATTTAACCCCCAATGAACAATGTTACATACACAGAGATTGTCTAAACATCAGAAAGAGATTAAAGGCTGGGAATGCATAAAACACTTGACTGCTGAGCAACGTACATGGGATGTGAAGCAAAGTGAACATCAGGTTGTGCCCCATGAACCAACCATATCCGTTTGAAGAACTGAAGAGTTAGCACTTCAAGAGGACCTAGCAGGTACATTGTGGGCCACCTGGAGTGTATGTTAGAATGAGAGACCTTCAAAGAGAGATCTCCCTCCTCATATTGGTGGAGCACAAAAGCTGCAGCCAGCACACTAAGGAATTGTTTGCTCCACATTGTTTTCCTGTTAGATAATTATATAACTCCTGAAGTGTGGGATGAATCTCAAAAGACAAACTGCTTTGCCCTATTTGTCTTGAAGATTAAAAAGGGGAAGGTGGGAGAAGTGGGACTGTGGGTTGCACCTCCAAAGGAGACCCACTCCTCAGTGTGTTTGTGTTATTGCATGCTTAACCACCACAGGGTATCTCTAAGCAGCAAAGAGCAGGAGGGAAGAATTTTGCAAGATTTATTCCACTTTGTTACACAAGATGCTAGCCGTGAAGAGCTTTCGTTAAACCTAAAGACTTTTATGAACATAAAATCAAATTAAACAGCACATTAAGGGTTCTATCTTCTCTGACTGATGTGCGCGCGCAAACAACTCTCATTAACGGTAATGGCAGTTACGCACGCGCATCAATCGGAGAACAGATCCCTTAGTGCTTTATTGTTTTTCCTGGAGATTTTTCTCTATTGGACTTTAATTAAGCTCCTGCTAGGCTTGCAAGTTTTCAGTTTTTTAAGGTTTGCTTTTTAAAGGAAGAAAGAAAAGTGAAATCAGCTTCTTTGGCAGATAAGATCCCCCACCCCCACCCCCAGCAATTGTCACAGTCAAGTCAAAGACATCAACACTAAATATCTGCAAGACATCTGTTTGAAGTTACCTTGCAGCCTTTGAAGGGCTTGTCATCCTGGAGCAGGTTTGCCAACTGACCAAGACAAAAATGGCCTGGTTTGCTCCTGCAGCTGTTAACTACACCTTGATTTATACAAATCAGCAGGTGAAGGCTTTCAAGGCATGGAGCTAAGTATTATCACCTGCTACTGATGAAGATAAACTTGCTGTTAAAGGCACAACTGTAGGGTGGCAAACCGAAGTTGACAAGAAATTTCTTTAAAAAGGAAGTCTGACTAAAAAAGGAGGAGGTTATGAACAGATATGCAATGCACTGGTCTGTTGGTGATCCTAAGGCAAATGTACAAACCTGGGATTGCCAATAAGGTGTCACGCTGTATTGCTATTACACACACAATTTCAAATCTTTTTTTGTTTTTAAAGGCATGGAGACATACCCTTCTAGATTATAAATATTAGTCCTGCCTAACAGCATTATGTTTTGCTTACATGAATTATAACATGTCTAATTATAAGACAACACATATGCGGTTGATTTTTTTCCTCAGTATGCTGAGCTCTTCTAAGAGAGATCATTTCCTGAAAATAAAGGGACAAATATTGCAGCAACTGAAATAGGAAGTGGAAGCAGGGCGGGGCTGGGGGAGGCAAGAGCAGGTAAAAAAGCAACATTTGGGATGCATCTTCTGCAATTTGGGGATATATAGATATATATAATATTAAAAAGCGCATAGGCTATTTAATTAACTGCTACTGTATGCGATGTACTTACTTATTGCCTCCACAAACTGTTCAAAGAAGCAGTATGGGAACAGTGGCTCAGGCAGCTCTCTGAAAAACATCTTGAGTGCTCCGGTGACAACGTGGATGTCCTCCCACTGGCTGTCGTCCAAATTCAGCTTCTCTTCTGGGAAAACACGAGGAGAAATGGAACAACTGGTTTTAATGAAACAATTACAAGACACTAATTATTATGTTAATGTTTGCCTACTATCATCAGCAACCGTTAACAGCCTTCTGCACCTAGAGGTTTGGTGCTGTGCATGGGTTTCCACCCCCCCTTTCTTTCTTTCTCTCTCTTTTTTTTCCAGAGGAAGAGAACATTTTCAATGGAATACCATCTGTAGGAATGCAGCTAACAAAAAACAAGAGGCACAAAGAGACAGTAGCATTGACACAGGATGTCAGATACATTTATTCCCATAATGCATCAGTAGGAAAAATTAGCATCACAGCTCAACATGATTCAAAGCTATTTGGTTTCGAGGCCGAGGGGCTAAGAGTTGCCAGGGGTGACCGGCTCAAGGGACCAGCCTAAAGGCCTTTCTGAGCCAACAGGAGACATATGCTAAACATGGCAATACAAAATGAGTTATTGCTTTACATGTGTTACGTCTTGCTATGTACAAGGGAATAATGGGCAACACTTTTCTTCCTCTCCTTTTTTGTTGTTGTTGCCTGAATGTAATGTCAGCAAGGAATTCAGTATTGTGGTGGTGGGTGGGAGGGAGGGAGAGAGGAGGGGAAGAGATATTAATTCCTCCTTATTGCTTCAAAAATATTTTGTTTGGTTTTTCAACTCTGGGAGGAAGATTTGCCCAGCAACAATATTAGACAGACCCCTGTTGGCCTACCTAGGCTATGCAAAGCTGTCAAAAATGATAACACGCTAAAGACAAACCACAAGTGCTTGCAAAACTGATTTTCTGAACAACAGAAATCTTTTCTTTTGAAGCTTGACTGAGCTGAGAAATTTAAATATAAAAGGAGGAAGAATGCAAGAAAAAAATTCTAATAAAAAGATGGGGTGATTATTACTTTCCTTTCCTTTGAATACTTATTAGAAACATCTGGTATTATTATTAGGCTACAAAAAAACCTACAGAATTAGAGACCTGACAAAACTCCAAGAAAGCAAAAAATGCCTGTCGCTGTGAATTAAAAGTAAGCAAAGTTCTTTACAACATCTACCTGTTCCAGAAATGCACAAAATTCATAAAGATGTGGTTTGGCTTTTACTTCAGAAACATTTTCATGGGGTATATTCTAGTAAAGATCTAACTAATTTAAAACTATTGGAGAAACATCTCCACCCACCTTAGAGAACATAATGTTACCAATTTTGAGCAGAAATGAATTGTATTGCTTTAGCCATTATTAATGCTACTTGCATAGACAAACTTGGTAAAAACATCACACACAGCACCCCACAACCCACATACCACAAAGTAAACATTTTCTAATATTTACTGCTTTCCAAAGAGTGGTGTCAGAAAAATAAATAAATGTAGGTATAAAGTTTCTAAGTATTGCGCTATATTGACAATAACATTTATTTCCCCCAAACCCACCTCTTCTTTAATTTATAAGAGGTTGGAGCAGAGATTGAAAAACATACTTTTAACTGGTTCTCTTTTTCTTCTTTAAAACAAAAAAAACCACTCAGACTTTTCATCAACATAAAAACGATTCACTCTTGAAATTGAATTAGGACTTTCTTTTGAACTCCATGATCAAATTTGATTGATTGTATTTCAACAATTAGCCTTTTATTTCCCCCCATACACCATAGAAAGAGACAGACAGCATCCTAGCAGGCCGGTTTTACACAGTTATCTGTTCACAATAGCATCAAAAAGAGAGACCTGATGGGGTTTACTGTCACTTTAAAGAACAGGGTGGGTTTTCACATTGTTGAAATCTGTCAGATATTTTGAAATGTCCCTCTCACTATGGTGCCACACCCCCTGCGTGCCCTTATAATAAAATTGGTTTTACTCCTGATTAAATCATTTTCTCCCTACCCACTACCATACTTCTCATAATGGACCTGTGTGCACTACAGCTGGTGTTCTTCCCATGGTACCAATTCTTACTTTATCTTTTCAGCACTTTGCTGCTAAGATCTCATGCAGAGGGCTTATGTTTTGTTAAGAGCTTCATTCTTAGAGAAATAGCTTAACACATGTTCTAAAAATGTTGTACAACTTATTGCTTAAAACACATTTTGAAAATGTATAAGTACTGTAGCTCTGGCACAAACCTTTAAGTGGAAACCTTAGCAGAAACACGCACGCACGCACACATACACACACACACACACACACACACACACACACATACACAAAACAAAAACCCCTGCCGTTCTGGCTTGGTTCAATTGTTTTTCCCTCTCTCCTGTACATTAAACATCTAAAGTGGAATACACGGATTCTAAACTTTACCAAGAATTATCTGCCCAGATTTTTGCACTGTTTCCAGCTCTTCAAGGAAATGTGTTAGGAACGTATCATCTTGAAAGCAAAGGGTGTCATTTTACCCTCAAGCAATAAAGTGACTTTTTTTAAAAAAAAAAGTTCGTTAGAAGGGAAGCATGCCAAATTTAAAAGGGGGTGGGGAGAGAACTGCGTCAAAAAACAAACTGCAAGAATAATCGACTTGTTCAATGTAATGCTCTAATTTTTGTTATTAGTCATGGGAGACACTTGAGTATAGCTTGAGTGTGGCCTAAAATAGCATTCACATGTGACCTCCTAGGAAAGACTCTCAACCGTGTATCACTTGCAAGGGACACCCCCAACTACCCACATAACCATGGGTAGCATGTAACACATGGGCTGGGCTGTACCATGTGGATTTAGAAGTCCCATTTATTCAAAGAACAAAAATAATAATATGTAGAACCTGAAACAAAATGTTGCACTGTAGATCTGTTCAGAAGGCCGGCTGCCCAGCCAGCTAGCCAGCCAGCCAAACTTTCCTCCAGGATACCTTAAAATATTAGGGGAGTTTAAAAATCCTGCTTGCCCCCCTCCCCAAACAGAACAGTGAGGGAGGTGGTGCTAGGTGCTGTGTGGAAAGAGGAAACTGGCAAAAGTCACACACTCCTCCACCAGTGGGAACAAAGTCTAGGGCAAATTTGGTCCTTAAACGATTTATAGGTTGAGAAGTGAATTTGGAACACTTTGTTAGCATGTTGAACCATCGTAAGCCTTGCTATTTATTCTTTATTATAACATTTATACTCTTGTTTCCAGCTCACAATTAGTTGTTCACAGTGGCTAGCAACAATTTAAATGAAATGCAATTATACAATGAGCTAAAACAACAAAAGCAAACCAAGTGACACAGAAGATCATCATCAGCATAATATTCAAGAGCAAATATTTAGGATCTAGCCAAACCATAAGTGCACTGGAACAGAAACATTTTGGTTTGGCATCTAAAGGCAACGAGGAAAGGAAGTCCTTCCGATCTCCAAGGCAGAAAATTCCACAGCCTAACTGAAAATATTCTTTCTCACGTCTCTGCAAACTGTAACTCTGGGGGTGTGGGGATATGGAACAGAGTTTATGTTATGTCCAAAAACTGTTCATGTGGACCTGCCCTCAAGGCTGTTGGCAGGGTTCGAAATAGCCAAGCACCTGCTGAAGCCAATGTCTCACTAGGGGATCAACAGCTAACCCCTACAGGCCCTAGCTATGCTTTATCTTCTTGCCATCACTGCCTGCCCTCCAGTGTGTGAGGTGGGAAACCTCACTTACTCCCTGCAACTGCTGCCCTCTCTGAGTCAAGACAGAGCAACGATGGGAGCAAGATGGAGCAACAATCTCTGCCTCTCCCTTTTGTCAGCTGTGTGGCTTAGGTCCAGAGGAAAAGGGCAATGGAATGGACAGGGGTAACAGCGGTGAGGACAAGTGTGAGAACAGCCAGCATATATGACCCTGAATGTGCCCCTTATTTGGCAGCCTGAATTAAAATTTTAATTTATTTTCCCCCATACAGCTGACTGAGGAGTCTTGCCTTCCACCAGCTGCATGAAAGTATCCACGCCATCTGAATTACCCATGGTTGTGCCAGGCTGCAACAGCAGCTTCTGCTAGAATCAATAAGTGGGTTTTAGGTATTGCGGCTAATTGCTGATAGACTTCTCTAATCCTCTACCTTAAGACAATATCCTTTTTATGTCAGCCCCCAACAGATTGATTGGCCTCCCCATTGCAGAACACAAAGAGAGCAGAAATGATCAAGGTTCACCACCCCAAGTGTACCATCATCAGAACACATAGCTCCAGATGAAAAACAAATGAAACATGAACTTCAAGGGCTCCTGACGTTCAATTTCTTGCATTTAATTCCTCCAGAATGTTGGCATCTATCAGTTCAAAGGGGTGACTGCTGAATGGAAAATTGATGCAGCTACTTAACAGCATTTTGACGTAAATAGATGATAATGTTGATCCAATAGCAAGAATGTTGCCTATGTTTGAATCTACGCATTACTAGAATACCCATTTCCATGGTGCTTAGCACTAAATTAGCAAATAGCTGTAACTAAAAAGCACATGTTCTATGCCTGTTGGAGGGCTTTTGTTTATTGCAGTTCTCTGAAACTTCAGTTCACTGACCTGAGGGCAAGCTGGAAAAACCCAGTACTGCTAATTTAAATCTTAATTGGAGTTAGAGGGAAATAAGATAACACTGTGGCATGTTCATTCCTGGAGTTACTCTACTGATACTCATTGAGTCACACCGATCAGAGATGAACTCTGCCATTGTTTCTGCATGAAGAAGTCCACTATATCCAGAAAAACCACAAGTAGTTTAGAACAAGTACACGATGAAAACAAAGACAATAGTTCAAAAGGTTTTTAAGACATGCATAGCTGTCACCCCAAAGTTATGTTTGATATATTGTCATTGCGTCATTATCTGTACACAGATATTTGGACATCTAGACATATGAATGAAGGTTGCACACAGTTATTATCACACTATCAAGGGGTTATCCACTCTTCACCTTCCTTGCACACCATTTGAAGAATGTAGCACCACCATAAATAGTTGGCACCCTGATTTTATAGATACAAACAGCTGTAATGCGACACAGAGTGACTTACACTGATGTTACTACAACAGTATTGTGCATAAAGCAGCTGGGGCCCATTCAGTTAGCTATGTTTGTCTATTGAATCGACAAGGATACGTAGTAGTATCTGTTTGGAAAGGACTGAAGCCAATAGGTTGTATTGACTGTAGTACTTTCCTAACAAGTTATTACCAGGTATTGTGAGAGTTCAGTTGTAACAAGGCATAGTGATGGATCTAGGATTTGAGTATGAGAAGGGAGCTGAGCTTTTAATTGATGCAGGTCTTCCTTCGACTTTCTCTCTGCCATTCTTCCAGGAAATGTTGAAAACCTATTCATGAAATTGTCTGTTTTTTCTGTGCCATAGTTTCAGAAATCCAGAAAAGGTCCATGGAGTGTATCAGATCTATTATTTGTTTATCTTGCAGCCACTTATATTTTTCTTTTTCTTTTGGTTGAGTTAAACATAAGCAGAGCATAACTGAGAGCACTAGCAGAACTAGAGTTTATCAGTTGGAAATCAAGTGTGTCTGGGTACTACAGTATCCCTACCCGTCAAGTACAGCCACGGAATTATACTCTATGTAAAAACACTCCCACAGTCTCTACAGTATGTAGAAATGATGGCTCTCTGGATATACAGAGTTGGTGGCCTCACTGGAAAAGGCCCAGAGGAGGCAGGAATTGTTAAATCCTCACATTATTCAGGCTAACCAGGAAGTCTTGTGGGTCCAGGCACAGTGAAGCTGTGGTTGGTGGGGCCAAGGCATGGGAAGTTGCAATAAAGACAGTACAACCATATTGGGTTAGTGATTACAGATGTCAGCATGTTTTGGCGCAGACACTGGGTGTGTATCCTGTATCAACCAGCTCGTCTGCTGGTTAAGTATTTGGTAGGGTTAACAGAGGTTAAAGATCACTCTGTGACATACATCAAATTGGGGTGACCCCACTAAGATTAACTGTTTGAGAGTGCTATGGCCCATCAGCGCCCATCTGCACATCCAGACAGAAGCAACCCCCCTGGATCCTTCTAATGGGATACCCGAACCCCACCTTGACTAAGGATCCAACCCAATGCCTTATCCACCATCAAGTTGTAACAGTTGTTATGAGGAAGAACTGACATCCTTCCCAAGCTGCACCAAAAAGCCAGAAGGCCACCCAGCACTGCTGAGGCTGCACCGAATGGCAACTACCACTTCCCTCCAGCAATGGAGAATCTCGACTCAGTCGCAGGATTGTGCTAAGATTCCTCCCTGCAGTGTTTTGATCCATGTTCCTGGGTGCTTGTGCAAATTGGCAATCTTTAAGGGGGAGAAACAATCTGAGAACTGCAGCAAGCTGCTAGAAAGCAGATATATACTAACATGTTTGTGCCACTTAGCAAAAATAAAATAAAATCAGCTTATTCGGAATCACAAATGTGGTGGCGAAGATTTCGAAAAGTTCCCTAGTCAGCTGTTACCTGTAAGGCAAGGGTGGATATCTTTGTTAGATGCTAGATGAGAGACTTTTGGAGCCCTAACAGCTGAGTTACCTCTTTATATTTCGCTCATATTTAGGATTAGGTCTTTTTAAAGACCTAAACACACACATACCAGTTAACACAGTTAAGCATGCATACTGCAAACCTGAGGTGACCTGAACACTCTGAGCTGGGGAAAATACCCTTTCCTTGTTGCAGCTTTTTCAAGGTTATTTTGCGAGAGAGGAAGTGAAGAGTTAGGGCAAAACAGTGTCTCTTTGTCCATGCTCATGCCCATGATTCAAAAATATCTCCACGCTTCTTGTCATTTTAAAATGGGCTTTGCAATTAAAGCGGAGTGGCTCTAGGATCCTGACATACAGTTCTTTCATTCCTATCCCTTTCAACGTTTTTAACACAGCTTCTGTTTCCATGTTGTCAATGGTCTTTTCATAGTACACAATGTTTCATAACATTTGGCAGACTTATCCAAAATCTGATTCACTGTCTGCTTGTGATCCCTAGGTCAGGAATTACTCCAGACATAAAGTTCCCCAAAGGGTAAAACAAATTATTGCAATTAAGATTCAACAGGAAAAGATAAAGAAAAAAAGTAATTCATCCATCCACATTCGTAAGATTTAAACGCAGCATTCACATTTTCGGGCAATTTCCCACAAAAAAAATGTTGCATTGTAATTTATCCACTTTGAAGATTAAAGTAGGCTTATTGCTAATAAATAAATAAATCAGACATCGTAGGGGATCACAGGAACAAATTTAAAGGCAAAGAGAACCAGAGTGAAACTTTATAATGAGCCTTGTTCCTGCAGCTGCTGGAAACAAAAAATAAAATAAAATGCAATTAAACACCCTCCCATAACAGGCTGCTCTTATGGACATTAAAACATGTAGGCAGACTAGCAAATTATGCAAATGTCCTGAAATAAACTGTACTACGTACTGAAAACTGGGCATGGGGCTGAAACAGAGCCAGATGCAAAATAGTGGTTTTGGAAGGCAGATATACACCGAGAGAAATAGTTGCCTCTGAAAACATGGCCAGGGACAAACTCTTCTCGGCCTTTTGGCTAAGATCAAGTGTAGTGTGTAGACTTTAGTCTTTCAAATTTCAGCGGTGCCCTGTGCAAGGCCAAAATTCAACACCCTCCCTCACCTCCCATTCTGCTCAATTCACTACATCATAGCTGCAATTCCCTGCAGCACCCGTAGGTTTAAGCACCCAGTGCGACAGAACCAGTTGCACTGCCCTAAATCCACCTCTGACATGACCGAGACCAAGAATTTGTTTTTGGTTTCAGAACTAGCCTCACAGTCCTGTCGCACAAAAATCTATGCCTGGTTTCTTACCCAAGGGCACTTCTTTCATATCTGCAAATTCCAGACCAATTACCCGCAAAACACTTGGGGATATTTAAGCGATTCCCTTTTCCTTGTGGTAAAACCGCAGCAGCTATCCTTCTGCAATTTGGCAAGATTTGTGTGCTCGAAATGGGCACATGAAAAGGAAAAAGGTTTCCTTTAAATAAAAATACAAACTTTAAAGGTACCTGGTACAAAGCCCTTGGACCTATTTGCCTGTAATTCGGCCAGCATTATCCATTATGTGGGGGTTGGTATACCTGCAAAGGTGATCCACTTCTCTAAAAAGTGGGGGAGGTATGGATGTGTGCGAAGCATCAAGAGCTTAAAATCTTGTTGGCACCATTCTACCAACCTTACAAAGCAATCCTATGCATGCCTACTGAGAAGTATGTCCCACTGAAGTGAATAGGACTTAGTCCCAGATAGGTGTATACAGTGGTACCTTGGGTTAAGTACTTAATTTGTTCCGGAGGTCCGTACTTAACCTGAAACTGTTCTTAACCTGAAGCACCACTTTAGCTAATGGGGCCTCCTGCTGCCGCCGTACCGCCGGAGCACAATTTCTGTTCTCATCCTGAAGCAAAGTACTTAACCTGAAGCACCCTTTCTGAGTTAGCGGAGTCTGTATCCTGAAGCATATGTAACTTGAAGCGTATGTAACCCGAGGTACCACTGTATAGGATTGCAGTCTAAAACACTTTAGAATCCCACTGATTTCAATATGAGAGTTCAAACATACGTTTAAGTTTGAGATTGATGTATATGTTACGATAATGAAGCAATGCTGCTGCAAAGTACTAGCTTGAAAAGTAAACATGATGGGAATGTTGGGACTGTCCGTGGGAAAAAGAGGGACAGTCAATTCACAGTGCGAAGCACCGGAATTAGCTCAGAGTGAAATATGAGCTCTTCCGTTTATTCCTGTCTGGGATGTACAGGAAGTGTTTGTCACAACACTGCTGGAGTTTGGAGAGAGCAGTCATGTTTTTTGTAACGCTGCAAAGACAGAAATAAAAGCATGTAAATACGTTTCTGTCTATCTCTTTCCCCTGCCTGGGGAGGGCAGGAAAGAGGGGTGTGTTCTTCTCATGTTTGAGAAGAATCGCCAATCGAGACCTTGCCTGCGCTTGCTGGGGAATGCAGCCAGGGAGGTCAACAGGGAATCAAGCCGGGTGCCTGGGACTGCTGCCAGCTTCTCCTGAGAAGGGCTTGAATTTCCCAACAGTGTATTCTACCCAAAGATGCCAAACTTTGACACGATTGTGACATTCATTCGTTTAGTTTTGAGTTGCACTTCTACCATTAAGATATTTAGCTCAGTACAAGTATGTCATGTGTGAGATTGACAATGAATTGAAAATCCATAGAATTAGGCCTCTTTTTAAGTCTGCTTTACACACTTACACACACACACACACAGAGAGAGAGAGAGAGAGAGAGAGAGAGAGAGAGAGAGGGATGCACACATTGGCAAAGGGCTGTGCTGTGAATCACCACTTCATTGTTTCTTTGTTTGGCACTATGTATGGGGTGCTTTTGTTGTAAAATGTTTTACATTTTAAATAGATTTGACTTTAATTTTATTTGCAGTGAGCTGTTGGGGCATAATGGAACATTGGAACAAATACGATGGCTATTGGATACTTGAGCGCTTAATGTTAAAAAACATCAAGCGGAGAAATGCTTTTATTTTGGATATAACTTAATGATTGCCAAAGCAGGACACAATTGTTTGGTCTGAACTTTCTAAATGACTGTTTCATAATGGCTAGTTTCATAATGCGAATCCATTTTGGATTATCTGACCGGAGATAAGACTTCAATGGACTTACAGTATCAGCCACCACTTTACCACTGCCACAAAAGGGAATTGGAATTAATTGGATTATGTTAGTCTCCACCCGCTGATTGTAGAAAAGTCTCAAACTGTAACTATTTCAAACAGACCATATCTCTCATCAACCAAGGGATTTGCACTTCAACTTGCCACTAAGGCTTAATTTCTTTGCTATGCTCTCCTTTGGTTTGGAAGAGGTCACTGAAATACTTTATTCAAGTTTATTCACATTGATAGGGCAACTCTCTTCATTACTTTAAGCTACTTTATGTAGCAGCTATGCTTCTCTTTATCTTTTGGGAAGCTCAGCTTTCACTTCCTTTCAGATTTGACACTGTTGCTGGGATGGATCCCTTATGTGCTGTGCTAGTTTGGCAGGGTGAGGAGCCGGGAGAGATTTGAGAGAGGGATGGTGCTGGAGTTTGCTAACGGCATTTTCACAAGTGACACTATATGGCCACTTCTTATGACGCTTTCTGTATGCTGAGTACAAAAGTTAGTCATTCTATATTTTTTTGAAAAGGCAGGATACAAATATAACCAATTAATAATGATGGTGATTAAAGATTTGGTTAAACATTAGTGCACATCCCATTATGTATAGCTAACCCTTAAAATTTCACGAATTGTAACCAAGTTCACTCCATGTAAGTGTCTTACCACCCACCAGGAAACAACAATTTTGTCTCCGGATGTTCAATGTTTCGAGGGGAAATTGTGTGGTCTAACATGGCAGGCTATATGAGACGCTTAGGTCAAATCATATCTATCTATCTATCTATCTATCTATCCATTAAATTCAAAACCTATGGAATTATTTAAGTCCTATTAAATAATACCTATCAGGGCATGCCAAAATCTCACAGGTTTAAGAGCAAGCAATATTTTCCTGATGGTTATATTGTAATTTGTTGTAGCTATTCCTCAGTTGCGGCCAACAGAGATAATTTGTGGCACACACACACACACACACACACACACACACCTCTAACATGTAGAGGGTCAATATATAAGGTTTCACTCAGTGACAGAGTGATCACCATCTTTGCAAGTGATGACCTACTTCCCCCCATGTTAGACTAGATACTGACAAGGTGAGGGAGCAGAGCTTGGATTTTCCTTGTCACACATGCTTGAATTATCTGGAACAATATGTTCCATAAGCTTCTTTTTGGTGCACCTGACCACTTTCTGAATTGTCTAGGCTGCTCTGTGAAGAACTGGTTGGAAGGAATTCATGGCTCTTTGTACCTTTGTTCTGAAAGGTTCTCCTGATGTTATTATCACAGGAGCTGCTGTGATGTGGTTACTTACTCTGATATGAGGTCCCTCCCAACTGGAAGCATCAGGTCATTTGGGAGGGATTCATGATGTAAGTCCTGGGCATCACCTGGGCATACACTAGGCTATGTATTCTCAGAGTTCTCATTCTTGCTAGTCTAGACTACCAGCCTCCCAAATACAATAGGCTATGTCTTTCTTCTTCTTTGGCGATCACTCATAGCTAAGTAAAATTGTCTTCCATAAACATGGTTTAACAACGAGTCCGTGTTGAAGCAATGATTCTTCAAAATCTACTTCGTTGGACTGGTCATGTTGTGTGGATGCCTGATGATCGTCTTCCAAAGCAACTACTCTATTCCAAACTTAAAAATTGAAAGCGTAATGTTGGTGGTCAACAAAAGAGGTTTAAAGACTGCCTCAAGGCAAATCTTTAAAAATGTAGTATAAACACTGACAACTAAGAAACACTGGCCTGCGAGCGCTCCAGGTTGAGAACAGCCTTTACCAAAGGTGCCATGGGCTTTGAAGACACTCGAACTCAGGACGCAAGGGAGAAACGTGCTAAGAGGAAGAGGAAGGCATGCTTGGCAAATCCACACCATGATCAACTCCCACCCGGAAACCAATGTCCCCAATGTGGAAGGACGTGTGGATCCAGAATTCGTTCCATCAACCAACTTCCTGCTATTTTATAGCCATTGTTTGCCTCTAGACATAAACACTCACTATGTGGAATTATTCCATTGAAGACAAAAATGGCATTGCATGCAGTTCTATCTGCATTTTCCCATATTACTTTATAAGTACAGGTATCCATGTAATTACTGCAATAAAGTGAAAACGTTGCATTTCCTTTTAACGACTGGTTATGCAAACTCACCCTTGGTATCTGTGACTGCTGCAATCCACATTTTGATGCTGTATTTCATATCTCATAGTAGTGTGTAGCAAATATTGAAGTTTATTTCCCCTACCTCTTATGCAATATTGCATCCTGAGAAAGAACCTGGTCCAATTTTGATGCAACCGTACCTGCACCTGTTTTTGTAAATGGAATTCATCTACTATTGGAACTTTCATTTGAACCATCAGCCTGAAATACGAAAGCCACTGATGTGAGGGTAATCACACTAAAAGTATCTGGACCATTTATATACAAGTGGCATTAGAATTTCATTCTTATTTATCTAGTTTCTTTGTTTAATTACAAATAGCATCATATGAAAACTATGAATTTCATGAAATGTAGTAGAAGAAAGAACACTTTTTTATATATTGTACAAATCTGAGCTACAAATTGCAAGATAAATAAGTTGTCTTTCTTAAGTTTTGTGGGCAAGTCTCCCACCTACTGATGGATTTGAACAGGAACACCCATAGATCTCGAAAATGATGGATCAAAATTTGAAGAGACTGAATATTGCAATTGCTTTGGGTAGTATTAAACGTGAACTGAGATTTATACTTCCTTTCGGGTACAGGATTCTAAGCTAAGTTTTGAAGCAAGCAGACAACAAAGCAAATGACAAGAAAGATAGCATCTGCTTTTCTGTCTATTCAAGCTGAGGTTTTTCATTCTAAATGCAAGCAATGTTTCCGAAGTTAACATAATTAACTCACAACAATCCTGGAACATCATAATATGGATACAGATGGAAATTCAAAGCTTTAAAAATGTCATATAACTGCAACAGGATTACCATTTCTTATAAAAGAACAAATCTGAATACTAATCAAAACAGGTGTTTTTATTTCAAACACTTCTGAACGCTGTGAAATTACCAGCAGGGTTATTTATGTATTAGCTGGCTATGAAGCATTCATTTATTTTTTTTTTAAAAAAACCTATGATCTGTAATAACATCAAAGTGATAAGATTAAAAAATATGACATTGAACATTGCTTCCTGAAGAAAAGACCAGGAGTTCAATTGCTCGGTAATTTCTGTAGGACTACTTGAGAGATCCTTCTAATTGTTAATCCCCTCCAACTATTGCTTCATGTTATTAATTATATTTAAACACAAACAGTAAGGCTCATGGGAATGTTGCCCTTCTGACAGTCCACTAACACCATCCAACAATTTGCTTACAGAAAATATTTTTAAAATATTAAATATCAAGGAGGAAACACCATCGAAATGTTAAAATGGCAGAGAAAAGTGGGTGGAATTACTCCCACTGCTTAACATGTTATCGTTTTTTGTGGTGTTCATAATAGCTGGAGCCTTTCTAGGCAAGATCTTTCATATTAATCTAGCGTTGCATAAAATTCTGGGTAACAGGTCTAGGGGTCAAGCATCATTCATCATTAGTTGAAGTGACATTTGCAACCCTTCACACAGCAGCTGCATGAAAGGAGAGAAAAAGGTATTCTTAGGAAGGACAGGGGGGAGAAAACAACCCAAGCACTATCTGGCGACAAGAAAACAAGGTGCCACTATGTCAGCATGGTAATGCGCTTAAATTCGGTGATGTCATTCTTCCATAACCTTAGGAGTCACAAGGCACAAGGCAGCTGCATTCCTGAACTTAGTAGTTCTGGTGCAGATAAGTAATGACTGGATGTAAATGAATTACATTAGTGTGGCTGTGAACACAGCTCTGTGCATCTAAATGATGATTTATATCAGGATCCTATCTTGGGTCCCCCCCCCCGCTTTTAAAAGAGTGTTCTGCTTGTTAACAAGGAAGCCCTTGTTCTCACACCATCCTCCAGGCATAATAGGTTCTGGGAAGCTATAGCAGATAGCTTTTGAGTCTGAGACTGCAAGACAGCGTTCCAGGACTTTACAGCAGAACAACTTGGATGAAATAGGACTTCTAAAGACTATTAACTAACAAATAATAATAAAAGTTCCTCTCCCTCTCCTGCCCTCTGCTGCATGGCTTGCTTCCTACCAAACATTAAGACAAGAACGGGAAATGCAAGGATGTAAAATGGATCTGTAATCATCAGCACGGAAAATATACATTGTACTAAATGGCGAATACTTCACCAGTCCTTTTGATATTACAAGTAGATTTTAAAGCAATATATATTTTATTTTGCAGTGGCATTTTATTATGTGAAAAATGTGATCTCTTCAGAATTATACACATTTTCATATCAGACTCATTAAAACAGCATGCAGATTTTGTGGGTTAGGGTGGAGGTCTGAACTCCTGAAGACTGAGGTTTTACATTGAGCCCTATAGTACACTACACTGCATGTGATTATGTCTGAACTGTATTTAATTGATTTGTGCAATTCATAATTATGACATAATTCATTATGTGCCTTAAAGCGTAATGTGATTTAATTGTATCTTGATGGACAGAAAACAATCTCATTAATTTTACAAGAATTCTAACCCTGTTTATCTGAAATTTCTATAACAATATTGACAGAATGTCATGGCTGAGAATTTATGCATAGCTATACGTAGGTAAAGGTAACTGCTTTTGACACAATTTAATCACACACAACCATCTACAGGATCACTGGGACTATGGCTTGGAAGAAAGTCACATTGAAATCAATTGAGCTTGCTTCCTAATAAACATTGTTAGAACTGAGCTGTAAATTTATAAATTTAATAATATATAGCTCTTGGTTCAGAGATGTACACCAGAAAAATCAAACTTACAAGTTACACCCTTTCCCTCACCCCCTGCCACTCCCCAAACGTTAAGAAGTCACCATCTTCTGCTGAAAGAAATTTTAGTGGAAAGTATGCATTTCCTGGGTCTTGCATTCCATTGGAACAAAAACCCTTCTATTGATTCAATGAGGGTTCTGTCTACAGAACAATGATAGCTTTGACCCCTTGAAATGTCCTATTGCTGTTATTTTCCTCACTTGGTCTTAAAGGTAGCTCACTCAATGCTGGTTAGACACGTAACTAGCTAAGATAAATGATGACTTTTTATCAGTAAAGAACACATCAAATCATACATAGGTGCCTCTATATTAAGTGCCTCGGGATTGACCATAATGTTATTTTTTTATCTTTTGGTTTTGGGTCTTCCTATAGAATTAATAGAAAATATAGCAAGTAGTAACGGCAGAGTGTTTGCGGGGGAAAATGCAACAGTAGCAGAAGGATTATTGGGAGCCATGGTTGCTGCTACAGGCTCCTTATAAAGAATATTTCTTCTCCACACCTATTGTACCAAAAAATGTGTATATCTGTAAGTGGGAGAAGTCTAGCAGAATCTTTGGTCTATACACCACACCTGAGCTCTGAAATGAACTCAATTAACTCAAGTGTACACAGCCAACTTCAATCTAAGTTCAATTAGTGAAACATTATGGAGAAACTTTGAAGAGAGAAGGCATGCATCCTTCCGCATTAGCAGTCATTGCATTATGTGTCAGTTAATGTTTTAACCTAAGGACCACTTCCTTGGGTAATTTCAGTAATAGCAAAACAGCATAAAACAACAGAGGTGCTGCCAAATCCCATCCAAACAAATTGTTCACCAGATCTGAGATGTTTTTTGTTCAAACATACAGTGGACTCTAGAATTGCCATGGAAATAATCTTTGCACTTCTAAATATTTATTTATTTGTTATTCATTTCATAGACAATCTTTTATCCCAAAGGATCTCATGGCAGTGCACAAAGTAGCATAAAATCAACATGTTAAACACAGAGCATTAGTTAAAAAAATTCAACCTTCAAAAGAGTTCAGTAGCATTTTTAAACCCAGCCTATAGCCCTCACCCGAAAGCCAAAGTGAAAAGGATGTTCCATAATTGTGGCACAATCTCCAGGAAGGTCCGACTCTCTTACATCACCATATAGCAGGCTATACCTTTTGATGAGAATTGCGTGTTTATAAGTTATATGAATTAATTGATAGATACATCAATTTGCCATTTTCATTTTTGTAATGACTGGATGACATTAGTGTGTCTGTAGTCTAGATACCTGGCACTGCTGGATGACATCTTCAAGTACAGCACCTTTTAATGACTACTTACGGACCACCACCATTGGGTGCCTCAGAAACTTCTAAATTGCTGGAGGAAATAATTGGATATTTGCAGAAAACTAAACATGTAATAGCTGTTTATAAATGTTTCTTAGAATGTTGCGAATTGGACATTCAAAATCTTAGAGATGAATGGAATAGAGAGTTGGAGTGTTCCATTCAGCTCAATCAATGGAAAGTTGCTTTAGAAAAATGAGAATGATTCAACAGAGGTAGATATTTTGGGTATTTTGGACTCCACAGCACCTTTATAGGAAGAAACTGGCTAGTTCAGATAGATGTTGGTACATCACCAATGCTGAAAATATCTCTTTGAGGTATATGATATGGGGACGTCCTGTGGTGTCTTCTATTTGGTCAGAAATTATTGTTTGTTTTAACTTTGTCTTGGAGAAATCCTTGACATTTAAGAATGCTTGTACATTCTTAAATTATTTCCCTGTGATGGACATCTAAAGGGGATTCTATGAGCCCATAAACGATAAGACTAATACTGCTGGACTGGAAGGACAAGCATCCACCATCTACTAATCAGCAGTCTAAAGATCTCACTGCTCTTTTTACATCTGAAGGCATGGCTTATAACTGTCAATTTCATTTCGTCAAATTTCATTTGACTATTTCATTTGACTTAGGAATGCTTATACATTTAAATTGGGAATGATGGGAAAATGTTATAGTTAGTGACAGCTGGTGATGTTTTATCTTTTTCTGTTATATTTCCAAATGAATATTCTTCAAAAAAAGGGGGGGGGGGAAGGAAAAATAAATAAATTGCAGCTGGGCAGAGCAACCCTATGGATCACTTGCAGTGTGTTGGGGGCAGGGAGCAGCCACCACATCCATTGTTCAGTCAGTTCATTATAGCCAGGGCCAAGGATAGAAGGGCACCTATTCTTTATTTGGACTCACTGCAATGGGGGCCATTGGCAATGGGAGTGGAACTGTTTACATTAACCCTAGTTTGGCATAGATCTGTGCTATTCCAAAGGACATGTCGTGGGAATGATGGAATTGGCTGTAGCCATGCCTGCCCTGACATGTCCCACATGCACAAATGTGCAGTTTACCATCCACATATCACTGGACCTCCAGTCCTGTGGCTGTCCATCTCCTCCAGTGAAGCAGCTCTGGCGGGGGGGGGGGGAGTCCCTAAGGGTTCCTAACCAACCTCAAGATAGGGATGACATGGCTCTCTGACTCTGTGTATTACTATTTGTCACAATATTCTGATATGTGTAATATATTGTAGTCCCAGAATGCTGGCTGAATTGTTTGAATGCAGTCAAGGAATAAAGAACAGATTCCCCACTCAGTCTTACATGAGAACTGATGTGGTCCTCTAGAAAGTATATTGAACTAAGTGGCCTTGGGCATGTGACTTTTTCCACATTAGTTCCCTATCTGTAAAATTGATATAATAATGACTTACAGTGTTGCAAAAATGAATAAGATTATTAAGACTGCTATGTAAAGGCAGAGCCGGTAAATACCCCCTCCCCAAGCATGTATATCCATCCATCATGCTAATATATGAATACTTGTTACATTCCTATTTATGTTTTATTATTGTGCACAGTTCTCTGTTTTTCCCCCTGGAGGTTTTCAATATGAGACTGATAGAATAGCTATAATAAGATTTGCTGTAATTCTTGAAAAGTATTCCCCCTCCCCCCGTATAAACCTTGGCAATTTCCTTTAAAGAGATATAAGTGTGCCCTTTAAGATCTGAATATGAAAGTTTACCCAAAGAGGCAAAGTCCAAAAGAAAACAACAATGAAAATTCATTTAAACAGGTTCCCCTTCTTTTCCGTTTCTTTTTTGCATCTGGGGAGTTTTTACGGTCTTTCAAATCCTCGAGTTCTTTCAATCAGAAGATGCCTTAAAGGGACAGAAGGGCTTAAAATATGCTCCATCCGTCCCTAGTTGAGAAAGATACATAGAAAGGGAGGAAAAGTCAAACAACAATACAAAAAGCATTAATGCAGAGAACAGTGGGGTCTCTTCCCTAATTTGACTTTCTCTACAGGTGGTCTGCAGCTGTATCCAAACAGGTTACAGTGTTGCCTTCTCATGAGGACTACAACAAAGTGGTGTCTGTATTCTAAAGAATACATTTCATTTAGTGGCACAGAATGATTCAGGTCTAAAAATAAGGGGTTGGAGGGAGGGAGAGAAAGCCTTTTCCAGTATAGCCTGAGGTAACTGCCTGCACCAGCAGAAGACAGTAGCGCTCTTGTTTCACTGCTGTGCATGAAGATAAAGGATATCAGAAATCTACTTCACATGACTCACTGAGGCCTACTGCCAGCCCATAGCTGATTCATTTTGTTTGTATCCATTTATACTCAATTGACTACAGCAAAAGACTAGACCAAATCAATAAGCGATATTCTGTGTGTGTGTGTGTGTGTGTGTGTGTGTGTTTTCCATTGGCTCTCTGAGGTAAATCAAGTGAGCCTTCAAGACTGACATTTCCTTTTGTAGCGCTGAATGTCAGAATCCGCACTACAGACCTGGGAAGTGACGAGGGAAGCACATTTAGCAACAGCTTTTGGCATTTAATTCTTGACCTCTAATGGAGAGAGGATATGAATAAGTTCTAGTACAACTGACACCTCCAAGAACTGTGGGTTCAGCTTGCTACACTTCCAAAAGCTACAAGCAATAGCACTAAAGACCAATAAAACTTTCAAAAGCTACAAGCAATAATACTGAAGACCAATAAAACATAGTATGAGACCATGCCTCTTTTCAAGGAGTTGTAAGCAACATGGCTGACTGTATATTTCTCTACCAAATGCTTAAATGTCTATTGCCAGATGACACTGGAATAAGCTCCAGGAGTTTATCTCTTTGCACATCGGGGGAATTAAAGTTTGTAGATAAGCCCATGAAGATGAATTTTTCAGTCAGAATAAGGTAGATGAGGGATGTTCTAATTAGGAATCCTAAATGAAAAATTGCCTTCAGCTTTTCAAGTAGGTTGTTTAAAGAAACACAGAAAAAACACAAATAAACAACATTTGGGAAATGGCTAGAAACAGAGGACAGAAGGAAAGAAACGAGATACAGATTAAATAAAAACTGTTTTAGTCAACAAAGTATAACCCAGGGCTTCCACATTGCAACACTTTTGTGTAACATCCCCAAACAACATTGCCACAGATGTCAGGATATGCACCTTTAGAATCCACTGCAAAGAAAGAGGGTGCATGGATATAAATAGCAATGGCCAACTAGTGGAATTGCAAGACAAATCTGCTTTAAAACTGAAACAGAACCCAGGCATTTATGCAATAAGAAAGGCAACAGAAAACAACAGTGTCAAGTGCAGGATAACAACAACTTGACGGTTCTGACATATCAGTGCCACACAAATTTTGTGAAAACAGATCAGGATGATTGTTCAATACACTTTGGAAAAGACCCAGAGCTCTTGAAAGCACAGAGTGGATTCTCCCATAAGCAACATTTCAGGGGCCACATGCACAAAAATGAAGAATTTCAAATCGTATGGAGAATTAAGTCAAAAGAGAACAGCTCTTAAACAAAGGGAGAAGCAGTTAAAAGGAGTTAGGGTGTTTACTTGGCCAGGACTTCTGTATCAATGCACAGATCCCTTTTCCTATCATGTGTAATCTTAGAAGAAGCTTAATATGACTTTGTCCATTCAGGGTGTGAGTCTTGAAAGATCTGCTCCCTTCCTTACAGCCCTTTTTCCTTCTGGCCTGGAAGGGCAGGCTCTGACTGACTCCAGATACAAAAGCTGTGGCTGCTTGCAATCATAAAAAAATCATGCTGAATGGACTCTTGGGTTGGGGTACTATTTAGGGTTTTGTTTGTTTCTTCTATTGTTACTGCGATTATACCTGAAGGAGCGTCTCCACCCCCATCATTCAGCCCGGACAATGAGGTCCAGCTCCAAGGGCCTTCTGGAGGTTCCCTCACTGCAAGAAGCGAAGTTACAGGGAACCAGGCTGAGGGCCTTCTTGGTGGTGGCATTTGCTCTGTGGAACAGCCTCCCATCAGATATCAAGGAAATAAGCTATCTGACTTTTAGAGGACATCTGAAGGCAGCCCTGTTTAGGTAAGTTTTTAGTTTCTTGTATCTTTATTTTTGATCTTATTATGATTTATGTGGACATTGCTCAGTTTGGCCGTGCACTTTTTGATGTGTTTTATTTATTGTTTATGACTTGTTTTGCTATGTTTATAATTATGACTTTTTTATCTTGTAAGCCGCCTTGGGCATGGTTTTAATGATGTATGTATGCATGTTAGAACATATAGCCAGCCAATGGAACTAGTTAGGAGATTTGTGACATGAAAGGTACACATATATGTATATGCAAATAACCTTTTTAAACTAAGACCTTGGGTGTTGTCTTGATGTTTGCACAGAATATGACAACATCTAAATTACCCTTCAAAGCTGAGGTGATATTGCAACAGAATATCCAAAGGTTGTTGAAGAAGAAACTCTATAATTTGATATTGTGTGGTGCAGTGGTGTTGAGAATACGTATATATAAATTGTGAAAATATCTAAGTATACTTGATATATGGGTATGGTTAGAAAAAGAATACTGGGACCTTGCAATAATGGAAAAGATGGCATGTTCAGTCATAAGAACATAAGAGGGCCCATCTGTCCACATCTCCTGTTCTCACAGTGGCCAACCAGATGTCTATGGGAAGCTCACAAGCAAAACCTGTAATTAACTCCCCCTGCCCTGAGTGGGAAGGGGAGGCTGAGGATGAACTTCATTCCCAATCTGAATCCAGACACAACCCTAGAGTCCAAGTCAAGGTGGAAAGCTCTATTCGGAAATCAAACACACCAGGCTTGTTGAATATGGGTAAAAAAGAACAGGAAATGGTCTAGTATATTCATACTCTCAAACACACATGACAAACTTCAATGAAACTCTTCTCTATATGAGATTAACAGATGTTCCCCATTTTTCTCTATCTCAGCAATTTAAACTACTATCTTCAGTTTTCAAGCCTAAGATACATTATTATAGGATACATCATAATGATATACTGTATGTTCATATACAGTATCCCATACAATGACTAGTTGATTTATAATTCAGATCCAATAAAGGGGAAAATTGGTTTTAACTGATGATCAGTGAAATAATAAATGCATTAAAATGTTTGAAAAGAACATCCTTTTCTAGCAGTCATGGTGACATAATAAAATTAAATATGGATATCAGATAATGACCGTTATTATTAGGCAAGGGAATATAAATGGGGTTTGGAAGGCAATCGTGTAGATCAAATAAAGCCAAAGAACAATGAACAAATAAAGAAAATAAGCTTATAGAAATTAAACAAAGTTTAAAATTTTGTGATGTGTGTATAAAATCGAAATATAATGCTACTGATTTTGTTCTATACTCTGAATTAGCTCCAATGTGAGAGTTGTTGCTGAAAACTCCTCCATGTATATTGTATTGACAGTATACCTATTTTACTGTGTGGGCAAATTCTGAACTCTTCAACCATTTTCTAGCCTGAAAAAACACCTTGGAGATACAGAATACTAAGTGGATTCAGAACTACATGATAATTTTCAGCTGAATGACAGTATACATCAGGAGTAGGGAAATGGATCTGGCTAGCAGGTCAGATCCTTACCTCCCCCACAGATCAACTTTGACAAGTCGGATGGGTCAGTCACATGACCTAATTATGGCATTAGGTGACTAGCCTATAAAATATCCTCTAAAATAGGATAGTCATGACTATCCTATCATGAAAGAGTTATCTGAGAAACCTTTTAGTCATGAAAAGTATCTTACTGCAATCTTATGGTCCCTGGCAGGGTGTCCAGGAGCCATAGGACAAATTTGATACTCCTCTCCAGTGTCGGAGATGGAGGTCCTAACTCTGGAAAGGAATATTCAATGTCAGATTTTCACTGGCAAAGTCTCCCAAATCTCTCCTTCCCTCTTTCCTCCCATTTCCCCAAATGGGATGGGGAAAGGGGGGTGGGGTTAAAACACAGAAACAAATGGAGGAATAAATTATCATTCTTTTGCTCTGCTACCTAAAGCCCAGATATGGTAATCAGCTGCTTTTGGATTTCATCACACACCCTTACTTTAGGGCTACAGAACTGAACACATAAATTTGTGTATAGTACAAATCCCTATCCATGTACTCAGTTGTTGTTGTTGTTTAGTCGTTTAGTCGTGTCCGACTCTTCGTGACCCCATGGACCAGAGCACGCCAGGCACTTATGTCTTCCACTGTCTCCCGCAGTTTGGTCAGACTCATGTTTGTAGCTTCGAGAACACTGTCCAACCATCTTGTCCTCTGTCGTCCCCTTCTCTTTGTGCCCTCAATCTTTCCCAACATCAGAGTCTCCTCTTCTCATGAGGTGGCCAAAGTACTGGAGCCTCAGCTTCACAATCTGTCCTTCCAGTGAGCACTCAGGGCTAATTTCCTTAAGAATGGATGCGTTTGATCTTCTTGCAGTCCATGGGACTCTCAAGAGTCTCCTCCAGCACCATAATTCAAAAGCATCAATTCTTCGGCGATAAGCCTTCTTTATGGTCCAGCTCTCACTTCCATACAGTTATTTTCACAAATTTTATACTTGTCCATTTGTTACTTATCTAGCCAGAACGTAATGAAATTCAAAGCATCTTATAATGATGGGAACAATGTTTAAAAAGGTGGATATGGTTTATGTACAAGATCTTATAACAAGATCAGTAGTTACACTGAAGCCCAAACTTGTTATCAAATATAAAGAAATTTCTGCAATATTTTATGGCACAGTAGAAGAGAAGATTGCGGGGCATCCACACTTGGTTTATAAACTAGTTGGAAGGCAGGGGCAGCAGAATGATCTTGCAGCAGCAGAGTTGTTGCTGTCTACTGGGAGTGAGGCGACGAGGATGCTGGTACTCTGTGGGAATGCCATTGGCAGAGGAGGATTGGCTTCCTGCTGGCTGCTACTGAAACAAGTGTTTTCCAATACTTTATTTCCACTCAGACATACTTTGTTTATTTTCTATATTTGTATGCCACACTATAACCAAGTTCTCAAGGCACCTTATTTCCCAGTTTGCTAATATTTCAATTTATTAAGGAGGAGGTAAAAGCCCAAGGAGAACCTCAGCACATTGTACTAAAAGAGAATCAGGAACCAGAAGTGAAAATTAACATCAGCATTTCAAATATATAACACCTGCCCTTTCATATTATGTTTTGAAATGAGACTGGATTTATTGGTGTACTGGAGATAATGCAGCAAAGGAAAGAAGGTATGCCTTATTCCCTTGATTGTGCAATAAACTTAAAAAAACCTAACTTTTATTGCACTGTCTCCTTCAGAAATATTTGATAACTACAGCCATTGATCATACCACTGGTTTAGTTATAAGTGTTTAATCTGCCAGTACTAGAATGCCAATGATTTCCTGGTAAATCTACTTGATATTGGAACCTACCTTCCTTTACTATACTAAGGGTGCAATATATATCTAGTTTCCTGGGAATAAGCCCCAGTGAATTCAGTCGGATTACATTTGAATAGACATGTGTAGCATCGTGCTGCAAAGCAACATTTATTTTGAAAAATATTAATATGAAGTGTACAAAGAGTATACACAAGCTGGTGCCGAATGTATTGCTCTGCTTTCCTTTGGACCACATCAGTGAGGCTGGGGGGGGTTGTCTTCTGGGCAGCCCAGGACCTCCATACACACTGCTCAAGCTTTGTACCCCAGGGAGGTCACTTCACCCCTCCTAACATAGTGGTTTGACTTCAAGGAGGCACACTCATTGGCTCTCGAGACAGACGAGCCTCTTGAATTTGCACAGCATCACATTTCTACATGTGTACACCCATATATTATAGGCATGCCCAGGTATTTACCTGAATACATGATAGGTTTAACAATTAAGTGTGGTAGTAAAGGTAAAGGTAAAGGGACCCCTGACCATTAGGTCCAATTGTGACAGACTCTGGGGTTGTGGCACTCATCTCGCTTTATTGGCCGAGGGAGCCGGTGTACAGCTTCCAGGTCATGTGGCCAGCATGACTAAGCTGCTTCTGGCGAACCAGAGCAGCACACAGAAACGCCGTTTACCTTCCCACCGGAGCAGTACTTATTTATCTACTTGCACTTTGACGTGCTTTCGAACTGCTAGGTTGGCAGGAGCAGGGACCGAGAAATGGGAGCTCACCCCGCCACGGGGATTTGAACTGCCGACCTTCTGATCGGCAAGTCCTAGGCTCTGTGGGTTAATCCACAGTGCCACCCGCGTCCCATTAAGTGTGGTAGGGGCATGTATATAAGCTCCACCTCCAGTGCCCCTTGCCATGTGGGCTCCTCTTCATACCTTTGAGCATTTAGGGTTCAGCTGAATGCAATTAGAAACCTTCCTGCAGCGAGGAGCCCTGTCTTATCACAAGGAGTCTTATCTGGGAGTTGGAACCTTTTTCAGATATCTGCAATTAATGAACAAAGATCTGAAGAAGAGTTGGGGAACAGTTTAACCCTTTCTGTGTTCAGGCAAAAGCCTGAAGATACTGTCTCTTCTTGGACACCATTTTCCTTTATAATCACATTTCAGAGGCAATCTCACATTTTCTGGTAACATTTTGGAAACCTATAAAAAATGCCCCTTCATGATTTTAACAAGATTGACACATGTCACCCTGTGTTCTCATATCTAAAATTACTTTGCAAAAAAATAAAGAAATATGAAAATTGGCAAGAAATTGTTCCATCAAACAGTTCCCTTCTTTTTATAAATTGGATGGTCAAGATGTTAACTTTGATTACATCTATTATCCGAACACTGGAATGATAGCATAAAATTGTCTAGATATTCCCGCCTTTAGATTTTTATTTAAGTAATAGCACTTAATACTAATGGTGATATTTAGTTGAATTGTAATATTTTTTTTAAAAAAACTATACTTTAGTTACTAGTTGATGCTCTCAAAGCACCAGTCAACAAGGATTTTGGTAATTCCTGAAAAAGGTTGCTTTATATCAGTACTTTGTTTCATTATGCATGTTCTTTATTAAATGATAATATTAAAGAATGTCAGACGAAGAAGAATAGTTACCAAAATCCCTTCTATGTGATACTATCAGTTGTCTCTGTGCCTTATTATTTGGTATTGTTTTCAAATTGCAGCCGTTTTTATATTCATAATTTATTTAAGTGGCTGCACCAGCGTTCCAATCCATTTGTCAATTGGTAATTTATAAGCTATCGTAAACATTGTTCAATCAGCAGATCATATTTACTCTGAGAAAAGACTATTACATGTCATGGAATGATTTTTGCACACATACACACACAGGAGAGTTCTTTCTGATATGTTATTATTTCTTTGTTTGCTGAGGCTACATACATCAGTAACTAAATGCCACTGCGAATTTCTATGCCTCCTTCATCAATCAAAACGGATCAATTAAAGACTAGTGAAACTAGATCAAAACTCCAAAGCTGTATGGTCATATTACCACTTACATTATTACTAAAAAGCCACATCTATATTCAAAACTGAGATACTATAACCCCTTTGTCATTTTCCAATAAAAAAAGCCCATACCAAATAGGCAGAGCACACCGTAATTAGCAGCTGGCAGAGAAAGCTGTAAATCTGTATGAGTTCTGAACGATTTGCTTACATTGTTGCTTTGTTGACAAATGATGCTGTACATGTTAATGTTCCTGAAATGTCCCCATTGCACCTGACGTGCCAATAAATGCCAGCCAGCTGTATGAATTATGGAAATAAGATTTTTGTTTATGAAGGTATCCCAGACATTTATTTTACTGCATGCCTCTTGACAGATTTAATGTCTGGAGTTACATTGAGAAGATATTTGCTACCTGACAGAATGGATAATGAAAACTTTAGAGCTCCCCTTTTCTTAAAAAAAAAGACAGTGTGTGTGTATGTGTGTAAATATATATATATATATATATATGCGCGCACACACACATTTTACCTTGTGTCTACACATTTTACTCTTAGTATAAACCCTGAATATTTTAAATGAAAGGAAGCTAAATTGTTCATAATATACAATAAATTGGATGTATCGGTACTGCAGTATATAACTAGATGAACACTCTCTACAAGAGCTACTAAAACAAAGATAGTCTATACAGTGTTATCTGTTTTTGTAATAGATGACTTTCCCTCCTATCTATGCACAGTATCTAATCTGCATGCAACAATGCTCAAACTTTGGCATCCTTGAATATGGTAAAAAAATAAAGCTAGTAAGAAATTTATTTAGAAGAATAGCTATAAAATGTATATCCACATGCTTTGACAAGCTAGAATGAATGTATTTATGAATAATGAATACTGCACCCACTCACAAATAATATTGAAAATTAGCTTAATTCACAATAAGAAATCCAATCAATGTGAAGTATTCTTTAAAAATGCATGCACTGAAATGATAAGCCTTGAAGTCTAGGCAACTGACAATTACTAAAATAAAATAAAAAGTCAGCTTTTAAAAACCTTCATTCTCAAGCTCATAACTTGTATGTGTTCAGAATACTTTGATAATTTGAAATAGCATGTAAAGACATCTTGAAATATCTTAAGATAAGAGAGATCTTGATGTTCTATTTTATTTTGCAAAGTTGCAATGATTGGCAAGTTGGGTATAGCATGATAAATTATGAACTGGCCTATTTGGTAGACGAAAACTAATTTTTCTCTTCTGTTCAATAGATTCCATATTCCTCTAATACAGGAAACTGTTCCTCGTTGTTGAGATGCTGCAGGGAGGGAGGTGAACAGAAGAACTGTAAGATAAATAACATACATCTATAAAGCTTACCATCTTTGGGAAGATGTAGGACCAATTGCTACATTTCCCCAGTGCTCACATGGTAGTGGAAAGGAAAAGTGTGGCATCCCAAATAATCATGGGCCTATGTTTTCCTCTTCTCCCTCCATCCTTTTGATATCACTGCCAACTTTTTGAGTTGTAGTTCTCTTTGTATGTTCTTGAGCTCCCTAAGTTCTCCTAGCTCTCAGTTATCCAGCCTCTGAGACATGGGAAGCTCAGTCATATTTCAAAGAAAACAAATTTATCTAGAACAGTATATGAAACTTGAGTGGAATTACTAATATTTAAATATATGTCTCTGCTTCCACTGAAAATACATTTGTGTGTGTGTAGGTCTGCCCTGTTTACGTCGGGTCCAGTCCCACCCATTACAATATAGCTCCTGACAATTTCCCAAGAGTAATATGGCCCTTATCCCTCCCAAAAAAGTTTTTCATCTCTGGACTACACTAACAGGATTTCAGGCAGGAGTCTTTCCTCACCCTAATTGTAGATGCCAGGGATGGAACCTGGGACCTTGAAATCTAGTACAGTACTCTACCACTGAGCTATGGCCCTTCTCCAAACATTATCGAGGTCATCTGTCTTGGACCTGGTCCTTACCAACAGGGAAGAACTGATCAACAAAGTGGAAATACTCAAACTTGGGAGGAAATAATCCTGTCCTCCTAGGTTTCAGAATACATAGGCAAGGGGAAGCTGAGTGTAGTCAGACGTGCACCCTAAACTTTAAGAAGGCTGATTTCAAAAAGCTTAAGGAACTATAGGGTGAAGTCGCATGGTCAGAAATACTCAAAGAGAAGGTAGTCCAAGATGGATGGGAATTTCTTAAAGGTGAAATATTGAAGGCACAAGGCAGACAATTCCAACAAGAAAGAAAAGTGGAGGGTACCTAAAGAAACTCTGGTGTAGCTGCATAAGAAGCTTACAGATGAGCTGAGATGTCAGAAAGGAATGGATAATAAATGGAAGAAAATATAAATGAAGGAAGAGTTTATACAAGCAGCCAACAGCTGCAGGGAGATCAGACAATCAAAAGCTCAGAATGAACTCAAGCTTGCCACAGAGGTTAAAATCCTCCCCCCCCCCCGGCTATGTCTGAAACAAGGGAAAGAACAAGCAAGTTGTAAGTCCCTGGAATGGGGAGGATGGAGAAATGCTACTGGGTGACAAAGAGAAGGCTCAACTGCTCGTCACCTACTTTGCCGCTGTCTTCACCCAAAAGGAAAGCAGTGCCCAACCTGACAATAGCATAATAAATGATGTAAGGAGGGAGCTGCACCTCAATACAGATAGGAAAAGAGGTGGTAAGGGAACACCTGGCTACTTTTAATGAATTCAAATCTACAGAGCCTGATTAGCTGAACTCAAAGGGAATAAAGTTTATGGATGTAGTCTCTGAGCCTCTTTCTATAACCTTTGAGAATTCTTGAAGAACAATTGAGGTCCCTGTGGGCAGGAGGTGGACAAATGTTGTCCCCAAATTCAAAAGGGGGGAGGGGAGAAGACCCAGGTAACTACTGACTAGTGAACTTGACTTCAGTACTAGAAAATTAAACAGCTGGTATGTGAGCACTTAGAAAAGGATGCTGTGATTACTAAGACCCAGCATGGGTTTCTCAAAAACAAGTCATGCCATACGAATCTTAGTTACTTTTTGGGATAGAGTTACAAGCTTGGTGGATGAGGGAAATGCTGTGGATGTAGAATATCTTGATTTCAGTAAGGCGCTTGACAAAGTCCCCCAGGATAATCTTGCAGAGAAGCTGGTAAAATGTAGACTGGGTAATATAACTGTAAGGTGGATTTAGAGCTGATTGACTGATCAAACCCAAAGAGTGCTTACTAATGGTTCTGTGTCATTCTAGAAAAAAATGACGGGTGTCACAGGGTTCTGTCCTGGGTCTGTTGTTGTTAAACATCTTCATTCATGACTTGGGTGGACGTATTGAGGGGATGCTCATCAAATTTGCAGATGACACCAAACTGGGAGGGGAAGCCAATGCCACTGAAAACAAAATTTGGATTCAGTATGACCTTAACAGTTTGGAGAACTGGGTTGGACTAGATGGCCGTAAGGATCCCTTCCAACTCTACAATTCTATGACTCTATGATTAACAGGACTAATGTCTAAGAGGTCACCCCAATTTTGTGACCTCTTAGACATTAGTCAAAACCACTGCTAGTTCTGTCCTTTCTACTTAGCTTTAGATTACAATAGCAGTAACATTTGGGAGAAGAAGAACAGTTCAGTTGGTTACATGTATTGGGAGGTTTCCCTCAAGTCTTATTGGTAGCTGGCAGCTTCTTGAGTTATTGGTATGGAAAACATTGGGAGGTTTCAACAAAATGAATAAGACAATTGCATTAGTGATTAACAGAGTGAGGTTGCAAAAGGATGCCATGATTTCAAATGTATGGCATTTCTCTAAGTCTTTATTTAACTTACAGAGTGCTGTAGTGTCTTACTGTCTTGTCTACACCACTGAAATGGCAGTAGTGAGAAGTACAGTATTTCTGATTCCCACAGCCCAAACATGGAAGATTGTTATAGCTTATGCTGCTAAGTTGCACAAGTTGAAAGGGACCATAGCAGACTGTTCAGAACAGATAGCTGGCATGCCATATTCCCTAGAGTGGTGTCTCAGGAAAAGTAGTTAAACTCTTGGTTTTGTGCTGTACACAATGAAAAGCCACCTTTTGGATGGGTCTGGGGCTCCATTCAGGCAAAAGAAAAATTGAAGTGGAAGAATGTGAAGAATGTCCTTCAGAGTCCACATAACTCATAATACCTTAAGTCATTGCAGCCAAGTTTGGCACATGTAGATAGTGAATCATGAGAACCTGGGCTTGAATTAAATTGACCCATATGGAAAGGGCTATTCCACACATTTTTCTACCATGTTCATTTCTATCATAATGATACAGCCTAAGAAATACGATCATAGCTCCAAACTTGAGGGACATAATCCCAGTTCCTAAATTAAAACATTTTGCTGTATTATAGTCAGGAGGAATGTTAGCCAACCCAATTTCAACTTCTTTAGCCATATATTTTGGTGTCTTTTTATTCAGTTCCAGCTCCTACTAACCATTTATCAAATTGTTGCTTTGTTATTTATTTGTTAGATTCACTTTGCATGTACAAATCAGTTCTTGCAGAGTTACTCATGTCTCCCCCTCCTTTTTCCCTTAAGAAAAAGGGAAACAAAGAGCCCAGATGGTTAAAATTATTTTAAAGCAAATATTTAGTGGTTGCAGCTCAATACTTCTGGCACACGCTCACCATTATAAAACTGACACTGTGCTTTGCTGTGTTTATTATATTCCCGAGGTCTAGGCAAATGAATACCTAGGAGGAGTCTCACACACATCTGTAAACATATTATGGCGCCATTAGTAATGACAGAAAAACTAAGGATGCCTTGAATACAGAAATAAGACTGTCCAAGATGGCACTGCTGAATTATGTGTATTCTGGCCTTTTCAGGAACCCATTACTCTAACAAACACACCTCCTGTACTCAAGGTATAACAAAAGTTAAAGAATTCAGCTGAACTGCAGTAGGATGACCGAACCGCTTCTTAATTAGAAATATTAATAAATGCCTACATAGCAATGATGCTTGCTTTTGGACTGTCACCACAGCACCCAACATGGGTAGGTGTTCCTTGTAAAGGCAGTTCACCTGGTGCTGATGTTTTGGGCGTTATAGCATCAGGCAAAGACCAGCTTGACTGGGCATTTATTGGATGCGAACTCCAGACAGAACTGGATGCCAATGGAAGCTCCAGCACTGTTCTATGATGCAATTTAGTGTTCTTTTTATCTGTTCTTAATGGGATGGATTGTTCTTGTTTTAATCATGTTATAACCCGCCATGTGATGAAGGGTGGACTAAAAATATACTACTGTATGTTTATTAGTATACCTCAACAAGAGAAATATTTTTCACATGACCTTCTTTCATATGGCTACATTAAAAAAAAGCATTGACTTCATTTTGCTTACAATTCATGACTGTACTCAGTCCCTGCAATGGGTGCCAGTGATGCTGCTCAGAAGGAAAGAGATAAAGAAAGGAACAATGTGTCGGGGAGAAAGGAAGGAAAAGAGAAAATGCTGTTAATGTCTCTGTTGGTTGAATAGCTCAGGTTTATGTGATACAATAATTAGTGCAGAACACATAAAATCGTGAGGGGAAAAATAAATATCAATTACCAAAGAAAGAAGAAACAATGAGAGTGCTAGCAAGATCTCACAATAATAGCAGCACAGGCTATTTTATTTCTTTCTTTTTTTAAGCGGCAGTTCTGTCTGCTATGAACAACATCCCAACTTTTCAGTGAATTATAGCCAAGAGTTATACATTTGGACCAGTGTGAAGGGGCTGGCCATGATTTCAGATTGTGGTATTAATTGTGGTATGAACACTTAAGCTTTTTGGCACAGTCACATAGTAAAGCATGAGAATGTTGCATTACAGACGACTAGTCTCATATTACTATCACAATGCAGGCTACATAATGTGACCAGCAGGCACAATTGTTGCCTAGGGAAAATCCTAAGGTACACTGTTTTCTGTGTTTTGTGTGTCTGATATGTATAGGTTTTTTGTTTTAAAAAAGAAGTAGTTAATGCATTTTGGGTTTTATTGCAATTGTTTTGCTCCTCCCATTTCTTTTTGTTAAGAGAATAACAACATTCCCTATCAAACCAGAAGGTTTCAAGGTAAAACTATCTATCACCTCGCACAAGAAGTGGTTTGCTTTCGTCAGTTGCTGACCCACTGTACACTTGCAACTCCTACTGGCATTAGAGGGAACAGAGTGCAGCAAAGGAACTTTAATGAGACACTCACAGACTTGTTTGATGAGACCAGGGCAATGGAGCTTATTCCACTTAGTTAAAGTTGCTAAGAAGAAATTACGATGAGCCCATTATTTCCGCTAATGGATCTTTCTTCTGTTATTTTCTCAGCTTGGAAACTGCTGCACCATGGCTTCTTCTTGCAGTGCAAAGTGAGGGTGGGGAAGCTGTGGCCCTCCAAACACTGTTGGACTCAAACTCCCACCAGGCCCAGTTTGCATGGCCAGTGATCGGGGGGGGGGGGCTGTAGCTGAACAGCACCTAGACGACCAGTTTCCCCAACCCTGCTGTAAAGGGGATGGCAGAAATGGCAGGCTGTGGGGGAACAGCTTGCGCTATGGTTCCTCCCCTAAATCAACACCATCCCTCAGGGAAACTGAGACCACACTGGTGTCAGCAGAAGTCACACTGTGTGCTCCTCTGTCTGATGTCTACCTAATCTTGCAGCGATAAGGTAATGTGAGAAGGGACCAAAGGAATACTTGCAGCATGCATGAACCACATTTCTTCATTGTCCTTTTTTATTATTATATTAACAGGGCTGACTTGTAGACCAACCACTGACAGAAAATCATACGCTGAGTTGTTTTTAAAGAACTAGGCACTTCTTTAAAATAAAAATCCTGTCATTTATGTAACTTATATTTCCCACAGTAACAAATATGTGTGTTTTATTGACTAAGAGTAACACATGAACATAATTTTTCCTCTGCTGTATCTGGTCAGATACTGAAATATGGCTTGCCCTAAATTATTGCTTCTAAAAGTTATAGGAAACACTTTGAAAAGATGAAATAATCATTTGAAGTCAAAATAAACCAATAGATCATACTGTCTTCTCTCTAAAAACTTGGTTCCAAATTTATCTTGAATCAGAAGGAACAGTATAATTTGGATCTCTATGGAACTCATGACAAGAAATATACTTGGAGAAAATTGGTGTTACAATGGCACCCTTTTAGCAAATAAATAAATAAATAAATATGATATAACTTGCTCACTGTGTAACATTTGCAGCTGTGAATATGCATTGGCCTTCTGGGAATAGAAAATTGGGAAATTATAATATCAATGGTTAACGCTAATTCCTGCAGGCACCAGCCAATGCCAAGAATCCAGATAGATAAGAGATTGAATTGAGTTATAGATAGATAAATAGATGCCAAAGTAAGCAGAGGGAAAGCCACTGACAAAGTCACAAAATTCTATCAACTGGCTTAAAAAATGTGTATGCTGCTGGAAGCATGTTAGTGTAATGTTTTCTTATACTTAACTGCAATATTAAATAACAGCAATATAGCATTGTGATACAATGTTTAGGCAGACAGTATGCCACAAACACTTGTGCAAGCCACTACAGATGTATGAGTGGTGAAACTGAGTTTATAGTGCAGTTAAAGAATCGGGCCCTATGCAGTGCTATTTTTCTAGAAAATGAGGTGCCAGAACTAACCATGAAGATTTTCCTCATTCTCTTAGAATGGCAATGGCACCCATCTGAGAGGTTTCAGGCTGACAAAAAGCCCTGGGCCTATGTTAGCCTAATAAACAGGAATGTGGCTGTGATTATGCAATGTGGAGGAGGTATCTGTGTTTAATGACCACCAAACAGTAGTTTAATGGATAAGGAGAAGCCTAAACATGTATGTTTCACCAAGTGATAAGTAATTTTCATAATGGGCAAACCTGGTTATAAACATGTGATATGCAGTCAAAACTGGAATATTTAATTTACTTCAATGTGGGAGAGTTGGGCATATTTTTATTTCCCCCATTGAATACAATGGGATTTAACTGTATTTGCTTGCCTCATTTGATTCTGTTGCAAAAAATCCCATTGATTTTAAAGAATTTCACCCGTACAGGCCTACAGAATTTCACCTGCAGTCCTTTGACATATGAAAGTAAAAGCACATATGCAATTTTGTTATTTGTGGGATAGTGTTGCGACGATATATTAGTCTGTCAGGGGCAATTTTCAAAATGGAATCGTGTTTAATTGCAGAAAATGTAATTATTTTCAAAGGTCTTCACATTAAAAATAGGTCAGACATTTAAAAAGCTGAAAACAACAAAATATTATGGTACTTTTAACATTTGTGTCTATATGCCAACATGGAAAGCTGATAGGTATTTTAAAACGTTATCTTATCTTAGCAGGTATATTTTAACTGCTGACTTTATTCACATTTTGATATTTTTTTAGGTTAACTTGTCTTAATTCAGGCTTATTAATTATTTTAATGTATATTTGATTCTATGTAAACCACTTAGAGGTTTTATGATTAAGCAGTACATGAACTCTGTTAAATGAAAAACAAACAATAAGCACGGATTCTAAATGCCGAGCACTTTCTCCCCAGAGTTAGGGTGTGTCCTGTGCACTTTATTCAAAATCTAAGATTGTGTTCAACAGAGTTAAATATAGGCTGGAGTTTTAGGCATTCTGTGTTCAGTTCTATAGGGGAGTTTTTAGAACAGGGACATACAATTCAAGGGACAACGAAGCTTTCCAGATCAATTGGAAATGAGATTGATAAGAAGTGTAATTTAATAATAATAATAATAATAAGTATTTGCAAAATTACCAAACAAAAGTGAATCACTTTAGCACTCAACTGATTTCAGAGCAAGGGTTTGTGCTTAACACTCCCCCCACCCCCCTGAAAATGCTGTGGCTTACAAGTGTTTAATTCTGGGTGGTTCCTGCTTGAATTTGTTAGAGTGCTTAGGCTGAACTTACAGAGAAACTTAGCATAAAATATATCATTTTATGATATATTGTTATCATTGGCAGCAATTTGTGCATCTGTCTTTTCAGTTCTACTACTAAATGTGAATCGACTGCAGAGCCTCTTCTGACCAGTAAAGAAAAGAAAATTTTCCTAAATGGAACATGTGATAAATAAAAGAAGACTGATGCCTTAAAAGTATCCTAATCTAATTTCCCCCAAAATTATGGACCTGACCTGCACTACCTATACCTGTTTACATACTATAAATGCTACAGCACACAAGATCCATACATTGTTAAAAAGAAAGAAAGAAAACTACTTGAGTAAAAAGATAGCTTTTTTTACAGCAGAGCAAACTGAAAAACTGAGTTTCAACCTACGAATGACTTTAACTTTTGCTTAACTTTTGCATACATCACAGTCTCTAGCAGAACTTCACTATCTGTGTGACATTTTATCTGAAAGCAAACAGCCTCTCTCAACTGTATCTTGAGTTTCTGTAAAAGTCGCAGTTCATAAAAATATGTGAAACTACTACTGGAAACAAACAGATTAAACAATGGCAGTACAATAAAATATTGCGGAGTATTCCAATTGTGAAAAAATTGCTTCTTTGCTTGGATTAATACGTCCTTCAAAAACAATTTTAAATAAATCTATAACATATGAGTTCAGCTTTCATTACTCTTCCCTAAGAAGACAATTATATTTATGTGATAAACTGTTCCATGTTAGTAACATAATGTTTATATTACTGGCCACTTAAATAGTTGTTGGCATACTTTTATACGAAGCAGCAGCCTACACAACTTTTGAAATCCATTTTACAAACAGTTTCTTTCCTCTGAACGCGAGTCCACAAAAGCTTATGCCATAACAAATTTGTTGGTATTTACGGTGCCACGAGACTCTTGTGTTGTTTTTGCTGCAACGGACTAACAGAACTGGAAATTGGTTCCTGATACCTATATCATAAATTGCATAAATAAAACCCTGCAAGTAATTTTACTGTGAACCAACCAACACACACACACACACACAGTTTTCAAGCTCAAAAAGAACTGATACAAAATGATCACAACCGTTTGCTCTCTGTAGCCCTTTAATGAAGAGCATCAAACGTCTGTAGCACTAACAGCAGTTTTAATTTTTAAGTTTTTGTGGAAGAAGTACCATCATTTGGTATTTAAATTACATTTCTCTTCAAGTCACATACGAAGGCACGATTCACTTTTGCACATTTTTTTTGGTAAGAGATTTCATTTACAAAAAAAGAAAAGGCCCTTCCGGTAGCTTTTCCAAAACTGTTTTTTGTCCCCAGAAGGTCTTTCCCAAATGTTTATACTGCTGTTTTCCCAAACGGTTTACGCTGAAAGAATAGAAACCCTTATCTACACGTCTTCCAGATCCACTGAGACTAAAACTACACAGATTTGAGCATGGTAAAGATGGGTTATCCTCTCAGTGTTTTCTGTTGCTGCCGGGTGGAGAGGCTTTGCTGAAAGTAGCAGTGCCATCGGTATTTGTGTGCTGCAGACATTCGGCAATGCGGCATGTGACTTATACTTGGAACTATCTGTTCAGCGACTGTCCTCAGCAACAGCATCAATTAATTTAGATCCAGTGACAAAAAAAGAAAAGAAAAAGAAAATAAGAAGTAATAACAAGCATACTTGCATGGGTACTGATTTCTGTCCTATTTTTCTACCTCCCTAGTGGAAATTTGGTAATTCTAATAATCCAGACTTAATTGTTGCTCCATTAGTTGGGATAAGTTATAAAATCCTATCAGAAGAGCACGATACATTCGGAAGCAAGAACTAATGGAATGGAAATCTACAAAGTCAGTTGTTTTATTTATCACTGGAACTCAACTCAACTGATGTTAACTAGAGAGTTCAGAGCAGCCTGAGTGGAGAGCTACCCCACCCACTCACCCCCATCCACAGACAAAAACAAAACAAAACACAAACCTTAAAGCTTGCTGCTTCCAATTTAGTGCAATCATGCCTCTTACTGGCTGACAGAAGATGCAGCATAGGCAGACACATGCAAATTGAGTATTCATGGAGACATTGAAATGTACAAGAAAAAATAATGGTATGCATTCTTAGGATAATTTTTATGTTGTTATATATATAGTAGCATCTGAAAAGAAGCATAACTTTGCCCCAAACCTATAGCAACTTATAGCTAACATTTCATGTTGAAGACAAATATTAGAAAAGAGGTCTGGATAAGTGAAGCACTAACTACCGCTGCCATTTAAAAATAAAAGAACATTTTCAAAAAGAAAAGTGACCCAGGATGCTTAGTTTTAGTTTATTTTTCAAATGGATCTTCTAAAGAAAATATACAGTGGTACCTCGGGTTACAGACACTTCAGCTTACAAACGCTTCAGCTTACAGACTCCGCTAGCCCAGAAATAGTACCTCGGCTTAAGAACTTTGCTTCAGGATGAGAACAGAAATCGTGCGGCGGCAGCGGGAGGCCCCATTAGCTTAAGTGGTACCTCAGGTTAAGAACAGTTTCAGGTTAAGAACGAACCTCCGGAACGAATTAAGTTCTTAACCCGAGGTACAACTGTAAATTAAAGTCCCGTCCCCCACCTCTCTCTCTCTCCCCCCCCTTTTTTAAAGGCATTGATTTTAACAGTCGTGGAAGCAACCAGAGCTCTATGTATCTTTAAAAATCAAGCAGTTTGGCAGTAGAACCTTCCTTATGCTACTACTGTTCAAAGCCTAATTAGCCTTTGTCACCTCTGCTGTGATGATTATTAAGGGTACCAATTTGTGGCAAGGAAGATGACAACCATAACCAACACTTTTCCAGTTGCACATGGGTTGCAACCAGATTGCACATGGGTCAAGGGAAAAAGCACAGGATGGCAATTGTCTTCCTTCCCTGCATCGTGCTCTCGTGTTATACTTACAGTCGTTTGCTCTAAGAGAAAGTAAGAAAACAGGAATGTCTTCTTGGATCAGAGAAAGGTCTATTTAGTTCGGCACCCTGTTCTAAAGACCAGTCATCTGCATGGCTTTTGGAGATCTGTTTGGAGTAGTCTGGCGTGCAATATTGCACTGTAGTCAGAGCTTGGAACTTGCTAGTTTGAATCTAAAGTTTATTATGGCTAACTGATTGCTTTGGGCAAGAAAATTATGAGGTAACAGTGGGGTGCTGCCAAAGGAGTGAACTAACATCTCTTCTATGGGTCAAGAATCTTGGTTTTGCATCCTTCTAAAATAGGTGCCTTAAAAATAGATTCTTCTCACTATGTTCTTCATTTCTGCATTCAGGAAACAAGCCCTTCCAGAACATAAATGACTGCAGGAAAATTAGTTCAAATGTGCTATAATCATAGAATTGTAGAGTTGGAAGGAACTTTGAGGGTCATCTAGTCCAACCCTTTGCAAAGCAGGAATCTCAACTAAAGCATTCATGACAGATGGCCCTATTCCCTGCAAAGGCAAAAGAGATTAACCTGCATCCCACTGGATGTTGTTGGACTACAACTCCCATAATCCCTGATCACTTGCAATACTGGAGACCAATAGCATTTGAAGGGCCACAGGGAAACATTTTTCAAACATGTTTAATGACAGGTGTCCCAAGCAAGCAAACAAGGTAACACAAGACATGAGGATAAATACACATGCTAACGCTTCACATCTAGTTTGGCCCTGAGGCTAAAATGTACCTAATCACATCCGAGTCCCCCCCCCCCAAAAAAAACAACCCAATGAACCCACAGTGATACTTTATATTGTCATCTCATTGCCCACGGGGACAGCGAGGGGATTGCATAAGGTCTAACACGTGTCAGGATACATTCCACGAGTAATAAAATGTGGTGCAGAATCCATTGTACATAGACTGACAACAGGTAGGCAATATATTGTATAGTAAACCCTGTATTTTTAAAATATTGTGAAAAGTACATGCATGCTTCAGCTCATATGAAAATAGTGAACTCATTCTCCAATTATGAATCTTTATATGACCAAATAGCACCACCCACTCACAAGAGGGAGGCATCAGCAGGCTTGGGAAAACCTGAAGGTTTAATGTGGTACAATTTTTTTACATTAAAAAATGCTTTAAGGTGGAGTAGGAACAGAAAGGAAGGACAGATCCTGAAGCTGAGGCTCCAATACTTTGGCCACCTCATGAGAAGAGAAGACTCCCTGGAAAAGACCCTGATGTTGGGAAAGATGGAGGGCACAAGGAGAAGGGGACGACAGAGGACGAGATGGTTGAATAGTGTTCTCGAAGCTACCAGCATGAGTTTGACCAAACTGCGGGAGGCAGTGGAAGACAGAAGTGCCTGGCATGCTCTGGTCCATGGGGTCATGAAGAGTCAGACACAACTAAACGACTAAACAACAACAACAACAGGAACAGAAAAACTGAACATGCACAGCGAATACAGAATGTAGTGTGTCTGTTGCGGAGTGGTAGGAGAGGAAAACTGGAAAAGGGAAAGGAATCAAGAATCACGGAAGGAATGGCTAGCCAGCATCCTGAGCAGCAACACTCTACACTGTAGCATTTTTTCTTCAGTGGGACATACTTCTGAATAGACATGGTTAGCGCTGCACTGTAAGCTACTAGCTACCATTTCTTGCTCTATAATATACAGAGAACCTATATGACCAATAGTTGTCCTAGGCATGATCCAACCAAAGTTAAGTAAGTTCTTTTAAGTCTATCAATCTGTGTGAATGAGTTAAACATGGTGGGGAGAACAAACTTAAGTGTAGTGCAGGGGAGGGAGTAAACTGGCAGATTGTCTGCAACTTTCAAAGTTCTGCCAGCTGACCTCAGTGGTAGTTCTATATTCTTTGTCAACAGAGAGTAACCCATTGGTGGCAAATCTTCTATCCAACAGCAGGATATCTTTGTCATATGCTAATCACCTCCAACCAATAGAACTGGACTTTAGGATTGTACTCTGAGTCTTTCACTCAAATACACAGAGATTAAACATGCAATTATTTGTCATTTTAGTTAATAAACACACACACATGCACACACACACACACACACACACATCACTATCTCACATACACTCATAATAATGTGATATCAGTTTATATTCAGAATTTTCAGTGAAATAAATATTCAGTGTAGCACAAAAGCTAGAGAGCTGTGGGGGGAGAGATTGTTATTAATGCGTGGCTCCTTCTTCTGCTGGCAAAAGAGGAACTTTTGCTGTGGATGCTATAAAATGTTACCATTATTTAACGTTAATAGGATGCCAAAGAAAATGGCTAATAATACATTATACAATTAGATGCCTTTCATATCAGTGCATCTATTAACGTAAAATATATTCAGAGGGGTTTGGATTTGCAATTTTTAGTTAGGATTGCCCATGTGTGAAAACTAAATTATTTATTCTGTTTTTAAGTTCTGGATACATCGGCTTGCAATTATATGCATTATGTTTGAGTGCTTTGTCATGTGTCTCAGATTTGAGAAAATAAAAGCATACATCTTCTTTGTTAATTTTATACAGTGCTTGAAATTTAGAATGCCTCAAAGTAGAACTCCTTTTCCTAAAATAAGGGAACCATCTGTGATAATGAGATACTACACCTCAATCTTTCTTTACCAGCTAGCAGAGATGCCTACTGGTTAGCACTGTTCAACCATTTACTTTTACGTGGTAAGTCAAACACTTCTGTTTAAAACCTTCCAAAGCACCCATTGTCCACTGCTACACTCATGGCTCTGGGCATCAAATGTATAGCCTGGAGATATGCACTGAAATCCAAATGTTAAATATTCACACACACACAGAGAGAGAGAGAGAGAGAGAGAGAGAGAGAGAGAGAATGAGAAAGAGAGAGAGAGAATCAGAAAAAGAAAAACGGGGGATCGTTTAGACCTTGGAAAACAGCAAAGTTCATTTTCTGCTTGTTTGCATGTGGGATCACATGGGGCCAGTGTGGACCAGTGTGGATAAAAACAATCCTGCCAGATCAGGCCAATGGCCCAGCAACCTGTTCTCATAGTGGCCAATCAGATGCCCACGGGAAACCCACAAGCAGGACCTGAGCACAAGTGTACTGTCTCCTCCTGTGGTTTCCAAGCACTGGGATTCAGAAGCTTTCTACCTCCAACTGTGGAGGCAGAACATAGTTATCATGGCTAATGGCCAATGATAGCCTTATCCTCTATGGGTTTGTGCAATCCTCTGTTAAAGCAATCCAAGTTGGTGACCATCACTGCCTCATGTGGGAGTGAGTACGCTAGTTTAACTATGCATTGTGTGAAGAAGTACTTTATTTCATCTGTCCTGAATCTTTCAAAATTCAGCTTCACTGGGTGTTCACAAGTTCAAATGTTAGGAGGGGGGGTGGACTTTTCTTTAGCCACTTTCTCCATGCCATGCATATTATTTATGGGGGAAAAAATCATGTCACCTCCTGCTTGCCTTTTCTCTGAATGAAAAATTCCCAAATGCTACAACATAGGGTAATTACTCCATCTCCTTAATCATTTTGGTTGCCATTTTCTGAACCTTTTCCATTTCTCCTCAGGGTTGTTAAAACAAAAAGAGATTGCAAGGAGCTCTGAAAGGATTTCAACAAACTAAGTGGATGGGCAGTAAAACAGAAAATGAAGTTCAATGTGAACAAGTATAAAGTCGGGGCAAAAATATGTATTTTAATTTCACATATAAACTCATGGGGTCTGAGTTGGGGATGACTGACCAGGAATGGGACCTTGCAGTAACAGTGGATAGCTCTATGAAGATATCGAGTCAGTGTGTGTCAGCTGTGAAGAAGGCAAATTCCATGCAAGGGATGATTAGGAAAGGAATTGAAAATAAAACTGCTAATATCATTATTCTGTTATACAAATCTATGGCGTGACTACATTTGTGATACTGTATACAGTTCTGGTAGCTTCACCTCAAAAAAGGATAATTTGATATCATTAGCAAGCTGGGCCACCTCACTGCTCACCCCTAATTCTAGATCATTTATATGAACAAGTTAAAAAGTGCAGGTTCCGATGGGGACTCCATTTTCCATTTGGAAAACTGACCAATGCCAATGGAAATAAAACTCATTCTGAATCCCAAATAAAGCTTTCACATTCTATTAGAAACCTTTATGTTAAAAAAAAACCCTTCAAATAATCTTTTGCTGTTTTCCCCCCTAACTTGTACATATTTGAATTTCCATCGAGCTAGTCTTCTAAACCCCTATGAATTAGATAGACAAAGGAACATGTATCTATAATGAAAGGCATCTTGAGAGAAAGGAAGACAGACAGACAGACAGACAGACAGACAGACAGACAGACAGAAAGGAAGAAAGAGTCTTTTCCATCCACAATAGTAAACGTTACCATGTCATCTGTGTTTTTGTTCCCTTTCGAAGCGTAAAGAATGCCACAAATACCATGGAAAACTCAGATTCCAGTGTGGTAGGATGGTTATTTGTTCCCAACACCACACAGGATGATATTACATACGTTCCAAATAATATTGTTCTTTTAGAGTATAGCCAGCACTTCTTTTTGCTAGCCAATGTTTCATATAAACCAGAGAACCACAGAAATTAAACGCAAGGGAAATGGTAAGAGTTACCTTGAATTACATTAGTTAGTTCTGCAGATTCCACAGTGAAGCTCTTTGGCTCCGATTCACAAACCAGTTCAGCTGAAGCATGCAAATTTAAATCAACTTCATATCATTATTTAAGTTCAACACAATACAATAATTCTAACTTAACTAGCTTCTGGATAATACAATAATTTAACACAATTAGCTTCTGGATTAGCATCCATCCTAGTCATTGTGTACTGGACAGTATTACTGACTTTACAGAAGGGACTGTGCTTCCAAGCTTTGTGATGATGGACTACACCTAACTTCTAATGTGTTTTCAGTGTAACTCCCCCCACCCCATGTTACTATTCACTATAGGTTTTGATACTTTCTTCCCTCTTTTCATTATTGACATACATCAAGTGGCTATGATGAAATACCAGCCATGTGCGCTGCCTATAATATGACACCACTCCAGTGAGTAGCTACAACATGAAGTGCAATGGCTCCAAAACCTTTTCACATTGTGAAAGTTTCAAATGCATAGTAACCACAACACCACTGTGAAGTAAATGGCCCAACATGAAAGTGATATGAAAAAGGTATTGTATTTACGGTGAAATGATCCATGTTGTAAACATTCTTTATAAGGATGTGATTGACCAAAATGACTCAGGTTCCTGCTGCTTTTCTTTCTGCTTTTCTTTTCTGCTTCCATCTCTAGCACAAAAAATTTGTTTACATCATTGGCAAGGCAGGCCCAACCTACTTCTTGCATGTAGTTAACTTCTTAAAATGAACTGTTGATTTGGAACGCTGTAGAGAATGCCTAGTGCATCTTGACAACTAGCAGTTAGATATCTAGCAGAAAGCCATGAGGACTCTGGACATGGCAGCATGCTTCCCATTCGCTTCCATGCTGCCACCATCAGTTCTCTCGCTTACTCTTGTTACACAGCTATGTCCCTGATAACATCTCCTCCTTATTAATTCCCTCATCCTTTCACTCACCACCACCATCCCACACATGGCTCCACTTTATTATATTCCCACACATTTAGGGAACCTTTGTGAAACCACATAGGCCTTTAATTTGGAATCATCTGAAGCACATTTGCTTTTCAACACAGGGCTAATCAAAGACAACAGGTTTGGAAGCCCCTCTGTGTTTCAAGCTCTGGCTGCCAAGAAGCACTGCAGCCCAGGGGAAAAATGTCTTCTCCTGGTTCTGTGGAATTTGAGAGCAAGGTTGGCGGCCAGATTCCTATTGAGCTGAAGCCAAGTTTCAATAGGAGCAAGACAAACTGGAATGGGGACAGAGTACGGACAGAATGAGCAGTGTCAGGAAGAGGCCTATTTAGAAACAATGGCAATAGACACCACCCACCAAATTTCTACATGGAAAATTCTTATTACTATACTGCAAGTCTTTGTATTATAACAACAACTGCTACTATTTACAAACCACCCTACTTATAACCCATACTACTACTGCTACTTGTAGTAGTACTCCTACTACATATAGCCTACAACAATACTACTATAGCTCTCTTCTTCTACTACTACCACCACCACCACCACCACCACCACTACTACTACTTATAGCCCACCTTTCTCCAACTGGTCCCAGGCTGGATTACAAAAATATCAGAATGAACTGCAAAATCAACCAATAACAATATTGACAAAACAGTACCAAGCAGTGGTGCATGTGGGAACTCATCCAAAGATCTCTTTAAAGAAGTGTGTCATGCAAATAAGGTGAACGAGCACTATGTAAATCTGTGAGCAGGTACTTTTTGAGTGAAAATAACTGAGATGTACACTAATGGGAGGACATGATCAGCATATTTTAACAACCACTGGTGTAGGTTGCACTACAGTATCAGCAAGTTTCAGTATCAAAGATGTACAGTAGTACCTTGGTTTGCAACCGCTTTGGATTACAACTGTTTAGGATTATAGCCACGTCAAACCTGGAAGTGTGTGTTCCTTTTTTTGGATTACAACCCATTTGTTTGGATTACAACCAATTTTTTTGGGAGGACCCATTGGCGAAAGCACGCCTTAGGTTACAACCTGTTTCGGTTTACAACCGGACCACCGGAACGGATTATGGTTGTAAACCAAGGTACCACTGTATATGTATATATTCACCAACTCCTTGACTGGATAACCTCTCTGTGCTTTTATAAACTATGTAGAAGGGCAGTTTCAGTAGATGCACATTCTCATGTCAGTGTAATAGTCTTCCTGCCATATTCATTCATTCTGTCTGTCTGTGTCTCTGTCTTTCTCTCTTTCGCACACACACATACACACACAATTTATATTTCATCCTTTACCTAAGGAGTTTAGGGGTAGTTTATTATGGGTTATTTCCATGTACATGAGCCCTTTACAAATAAACATTCAGTGTATCCTACAATCATCTTCTTGATTGGAGTCCTGTTAGGTATCCACATCATTATATCAGTACCAGTTACCGGTACATAAAAACCCTGATTAACTTTATCCCTTCCAGCCTGTGGTAACTCTAATATCTAGATGCTGTTTCTCTAGCATTTTTGAGTATCACGACAAAGAGATAAAATGATTTTGTACTTCAGGTTACTAGGTATTTATGTGGCTCCGCAGAATTCTCTGGAGCACAGAGTTCAGTCCTATGTAGAAGGTGCTGGCTTTAGACTCTGACATCACCAGTTGAAAGTATCTTTGGTAATATGGCTGGGAAAGAGACACTGGAAATCTACTGTCCTCTAATGTAGACACTAGTAGGTTAGAGGGATCAGTTCCCATGGAAAAAGCAGCGTGTTTATGCAGCTTCCATTCATTTCAGTGGGATTTGAGCAGTATAACTTCCTGGAGAATTGGGTCCCCCTTCCCTCCCCCCAAGGAATGGTTTTTAGCTGGTAGTAAAACCAGAATTATAAGGTGAATTGATGCCACTAGATAACTTTAGCAACAAAGAGACTGAGCATTTGTTCAAGCTGTATGTTTGCAGTTTAGAAATGGGCACTCGGCAAAGTTATGAAAATATTCAAAAAGTAAACATATTGCAAATTAATGCAAATTTTATTGGCATTAACAAATATGCAAATTAGCTGCCAATCTTGAGCAGTTGGTCACCTTCCAATGTGGCCCTAAGTGCCAAAAAAGATGAACACAGATTTGAGCCACATTTGCGCAGTATCAGGTCAATACTTCAAATTGTACAGCATGTCTGGTTTTCGAGGGTAATGAGATGTGTATGGATGGGTGTGATAGAGAAGAGGATGTGAGAGTTGAAGAAAGACTTGACTCTTGCTCTCTGAACAGTTTACTTTTCTCTAGTTTTGTGGAGAAGACGGTAATAAAATTCAATATTCTTTGGAGTCTGAAATTTCTATATAAAATCCCCTTGTGCACATTAGACTCGAATCCAAGACTTTTCCACAACTATTAACTCAGCCATAGGAGCAGCTACTTGTTCCTAAAATGGATCATTTCAACATTTAGTGCATTTTAAGGCTGACTGGTAAGTCCTGTTTTGTTTTGTATTGTTTGCATTCAGCAATTATAAAACTGGATTTGCTGACCTCTTGCATTGCTACTTCACTTCTCTCCAAACACTTGTATAGATCTGATGCAGAAAGAAAGCAACTCTAATTTGATCTCACGAAACAGTCACTCCCAAAGTGAATTATAGCCTGATTGAATTGTCTGTTGTGCTGGGTCCATAGCGCAAGTGCAATGTCATGTGCAACAAAACGTCCAAGGATGTTGCAGTGATGCTGTGACTTGGGAGGCAGAGCAGTTGCTCAACAAACTCATGCAAAGTCCTAGCATGTGGCAGATGTGGGTAAAAAAATGGGATCCTCCTTAATGAGGGTCCTGGTTGCGCATGGGCCCCTAAGGCACCCCTGCTGGGAGAGTTGTTGCCAGGTGTGGCCCAAGCCTTAACCATTGGGCCCCAGGGTCGTGCCAGGCTGTTTGGGCCAATCAGGGTGGTTGGCGTGATTCCTGGGGCCTATAAAAGCGGCAGCATGGCGTAACTGGGGGAACTTGCATCGTGTTGCCAAACACCCGCCCTCCCTCCCTAATTTTAGGTGCTGCTGCTTTGGCCTTGCTTTGGATTGGGTCACCTGCTTTGGAGCAGGGGCTGGGTAGGAATTTTTTCTTTTTGGCAGATTGGATGTAGCCACTTGGTTTTCGCCTACCCCTTTAGCAATCGTCACAACTTTGTAAGGTTTGGCGGTTAGGCATTGGCTTATTGAAGTGTGTGGGAGGGGAGGTGTGGCCATCACCTGCCCCTCCATGAATAAGGGTATTCCAGTAAAGGAATCTGGGGGTCCTGGATCTCGTCGGTAGTTCCCTTGAGGGGCTAGGGCCATGTCAGGACCACAGGAACCCCGGGGTGATCTTCGGTTGGTCTTCATCGATGTTGCTCCCTCTTTTGGCGTTTACCCTTTCAGACTCCCTGCTGGGAGGGCAGGAGTCAGTGATAGTTTGTCAGTGCCTAAGCCAACACCACTCACTTTGCTGTAATCAATAAAGTTGTGGCCTACATTTTGCCCAATAACTTAAACTAAAATTATGTTTCAGTGTGAAATTATTTTCAGGGGAAGGGCTTGGGGGCCTCGAAGTGCAAGAGATGTTCCAGGGCAGCAGCACATTATATATCATCTGCTTCACATAATTTAAGCATGTGAAAACACCACTCACAATGCAATGACAACATGTAATTTGATTTGAACCTAGGGATACCTGTCTAAACACATTTTTTGGAAATAAGATACTCTGAAATGTATTGACACTAATAACAATGTTGAACAGTTGTCAGTACAGTCATACCTCGGGATAAATACGCTTCAGGATAAGTATTTTCGGGTTGCGCTCCACGGTGACCCAGAAGTAACAGAGTGTGTTACTTCCAGGTTTCCCCACTCGTGCACGCGCAGACGGTCAAAATGACGTCACGCACATGTGCGGAAGCAGCGAAATTCGACCCATGCACGCACAGTTGCGTGTTACGATCTGTTCAGGATGTGAACGGGGCTCCAGAACAGATCCTGTTCGCATCCCAGGGTACCACTGTAATGGACTTGATGAGAGACAATTAACCGAAGTTGAGCCACAATTGAAGTGCTCAGGGCTTCATCTGTGAAAAACCTTACTTCTCCTCTACTTCTTTTCTCCTCAGCAACAACCCCCAAAGCCAGTCAATGTGCAGACACTGATTTGTTTCACTGAACAAACTGTCTGGCAAAGAGAGAAATATCCCCCTCTTTACAGATCTTGGTATTTCCTGGGACTGGCACCAAGTACTGTTTTTTTTACCTACAATGAAAATGACCAGATACCAGCGTTTGGAGACTAACCCTTTTGTCAGTCCACCCCCTCACCTGGCAAACAGCATTAAACAGAAAATGAATTCTGACAAGATTATGGCACTGTTGGTGGGTGGTTCTTGAGTCTGGGAATTGGGTGATCATCCTGTTCTAGATGGACGTGCCTCTTCCTGAAGGAGAAAGAGGGTTCTCCTGGACCTAGCATTTTCACTGGTGGCCCAAATGGGGGTGAGGAGTGCTTATTTCCAGCTCAGGCTATCTCTGAACTGAGATACCTTGGCCAAGGTGCAATACACTCTAGTAACCTCGAACTAGATTGAAGATAGTCTGAAAACTTCAGCAACTGCAAAATGTAGCTACTAGAGTCCTGATTGTTAGTTCTTTAAGATGTCACATAACACTTACCTTGTAGGATCCACACTGGCTGCCTACATGTTTATGCTGGTGGTTTTCCCCATACCCTGGCCATGAGATTGGCAGATGTGGACCTCCTTGCCTTCCTACCAGCAAATGTATCTCACTGTCAGCTGAGGCAGGATGTGAAATGTGGCTTTTGTTTAAGCTGCTCTGCTTTTTAAGGTTGTTTTGTATTGTCTTGCTGTTTCATTAACATTTCAGGAAACTATGAGATAAAATGATGAAGAGCAATCTATAAATCTGACAATAAGTAACAACAAACAACAACAACAGCAGCAGCAGCAGCAGCAGGAAAATAATGATTGTTGAAATAGCTTTGTCTACATCTTCACTGCCCCAGAGGAACTCTGGCCACTCACACTGATATTCTGCTTATGTTAGTAGAAGTAACTATTTTAGGATTTCTATTAGTTAAGCAATACTTGGTAATTTTTTATTTTATTTTACCACTTATTATTATAATTATTTTAATTGGAGCTGTTGGAATTTGAAAAAGCAGGTTTAGAAAACAATCTAAATGAGTAGTGCCCATCCATTTTGGTATAGGTGTCCACAAATCTTACATATAGGGTAATGGCAGTCTAGTAGGCATTGCAGTCTATATGTAACCCTCACAGTATCTGGGTATGTTTTACCATATGGAAAAAACAGACAAGAGTATAGTCCAGATTCAAATCAATAGTAGGGCTTATACTTTCACTGTTGTATTATTTTCTTAAAATATTTATTTGTAATGAGATAGCGTTGTTCAGCAAATAGTACCTAAGACACAAAAGAAACAGGATACTTTCATGGCAATTTCATGCAATCCTCTGTGGTGACTTCAACAAACAATATCAGATGGATCTACACACTCTGTTAGATTCAGAGTTAGTACAGACCTTCTAGGAGCAAATATTCATTTCCTGTGTTTCCATATTCAATGCACTCCAGCAACTGCCACTGGCATAAGCATCTCTCCCCCCCCCCCACCATACAGATAAAACTACTTGCATCCATATCAGGTTATCAGGAGCAGGAGGATCCACAGAACATAGATGTTCCCTTATGCACCCTGGCTTTCTAGAGTGCCCACACCAGGGCTGTCTTTAGCATATGCGCCGCAGGGGTGCAAAGATCCGCCCAGAGCCCCCAAATTAAGTTTAGCTGCCCCCAAATTAACTTTTTTAAGGAGGAAGGGCAAACTCAAAGTTGTTGAGCTTTTTATGGGAGGGGAAATCGCTCACCTGTAATGACGACACAGTGGGGAAAAATCTGCTTTTGTTTCATGACTCGTTGGTAATATTTGATGCTACGGAGAAACAGAGCGATGGAGGAGGGGGCGGGGACTTTTGCTCCATTGCTTTTCACTGCCACCGATCGAGAGGGACCAGTATGCAGTAGTGCCCACCATAATTTGGCACCCGGGTGCCCCGCACCCCTTGCATTCCCCGGTAAAGACGGCCCTGGCTCAAACTATGCCTGCATATCTAATTCATTGCATGTGATTCAAGATGGTGGCAAGTTTGTGACCATTCAAGGGAACTTCTAGGGAGCAACTTGACAGCTTCTCCAGATTTCACAAACCATGGACACCCCACGGCAAGCACTGATGTGAACAGTTTTTAAAGAAAGAAAAACTACTTGCATCGTTGGTAGTATTTTGCATTCAGAAGCAACAATACGCAGAGATTGAGAACTCCCAAGGGGACGTTTAAATGATGCACACCTAAATTATTTGCAATATGCCTGTGGAGTTGATTGGATGTGCAGAATGACACAATCCATGATGGCATCACCTGTCATATGCACCTATGATGGAATAGCTTGAATACCCCCAAGTGATAATGCTTTTCATAATGTGTTTGAAATGTTTGACAGAAGCAGCCAAATAAAGAAAACAAAAACAAAAAAGGAAAGCAAGTTAAAAGGAAATTTATTTTCCTTTTTCAATAATGTGAATGTTTTCAGCTCAGCCCCAGTGCCAAACACTCTCCTTCTTTGGTTGGTTTTTAAGCAGAGGTTGGATGGCCATCTGTCATGGATGCTTTAGCTGAGATTCTTGCACTGCAGGGCAGGGGATTGGACTAGATTACCCTTGGGGTCCCTCCCTTTCAACTCTACAATTCTATGATGCCTCTTGCTCCTATCCCAGACAGCCACAAATTCCAGCTATCCACACCACTTGTAGTACCCACAGTTGCTTTCCCCTAAGACCCAGCCAGTTTGAGGATAGTGACCATTAACAGCAATTTTACATAATTTGCTTTTTCATGGCATCTCCTCCTTCACCCATGCAGCACAGGGACATACTAAATGCCTAAATCATTATGAATCACCTACCCTTCCTTATTCCTTAACAATGTTTTATATAATGATTTAGTCCAGTGAAGTTTTGCCAGTTTCTTAAAAGGAAACTGAAGAAGACAGAAAAGTGTGTGTGTGTGTGTGTGTGTGTGTGTGTGTGTGTGTACCCAATCACCATAATCAATGATTTCATAAAATTTCTTTTAAAATATGCATGAAGTAGCCTGGGTGCTTAACCAGGGAAATTTGCTCAACGTCTCATGATACATACAACTCATTGGCTATACTAATCTTCATATCGGTTCCCAAAGGATATTGGCGGCTGGCTGGGGAAGAGAGAAAGAAAAACAAATGTAAACTATCAGAGAGGATTTCCCTAGCCCTTTAAAATATATTATTTTCTGTCAATTTTGCTATGTGCTAAAAGCGCTGCAAACTCCATCACGCCCTTGGCCCATTAAGACTGTACCAAGCTGCTTCTCTGGAAGTTGGGAGCCTTTGCAGTGAAGCTTCTTTGCCTCTGCCCACAGAGAGCCTTTGTTAACTGACAAGAGGACTGAAGCGACTGGCTGCCTTTGAAATGGATATGTTGGGTCAGTGAAAACTGCTGGGTGCTTTTCAGTGGGTCTGTATCCCTTCTTCTTCTTCTTCTTCTTTTTTTAAAAAATACAGTTTTGAAAAGTAGCTGCTTCTCCTTCTCCTTTTCTCTCTTTTAAAAAAACAAATCCTGGTTTTAACACCCAACCCATTTTCACTGACCCGATGTGTCAGTTTCAAAGGTAACTTCAGTCCTTAGTTGGAGTTAAAAAGGTAGCAGTGCTGATTCAAGCTCTTCTCCTTTAGACTGATAATGGTAGCTGCCAATCAGATTCAACTCTGGCAGGTTTTCAGAAAAACCTGCGTAGGTTTCATATTGGATTTTTCAAAATCCTGAAAAAAAGGAACATGGGCACTTGCTTGTAAAACATTTTCACTGATCTTGTCTTTTCCTTTCTTCAGCTTGCTGATACAAGAAATAAGAATGAGGTAAAGCATCATTTATCTCATTGGCCTGGGGGATATGCAAAAACAGCCAGCTAATCAGATCTTAGGATAAATGAGACTACTATTTACCACAGTGTTATACCACAAGGGGATGACATAATGTGTGCCAGTGCATATGGGGTAGCTTCAGACAGTACAACATGGATGAATCCTCTTCATATTTATATGCAAGCGAAGGCCCCAGTGCAATCAGTGGTCCTTAAATGTTCATAATTGGGCACAGGATCACAGCTCTTTGCGACTACTAATAGTGACTAATAATGCCACTAGTGCATTACCTTTAGAAAGGGGATGCAACGCTTATAAATCCAACGCTGAAGGTATGCTAGAATCCATAAAATTTCCAATTACAGAGCTAGAATTTATTGTGCACATATGGAAAATAATACTTGTAAAAGAGAGAGGGGTTTGTGCCTGGTGCTGTCAATACTGTGAAGGATGGGGTGATTATAAAGCAAATTAACAATACTTTTAAATGTGCATTCACTTATCTTTCCAATTAAATCCTTGTTAAACAACTGCACAGACAGTAATGGTACTTCTGCAAAGCATGGATCAAGACAGTTTTATTGTAATTTTTACTTTGTAACAATTAATCAAGTAGTCATTTTCTTTATTATTAAATTATTTAGTTAATAAATATTCTCAACTGGCCAACATATTTGTAGTTCACATGTAATTTTTTAATGTTGGAACTTGTGTTTGAATGTTGAATTAGATGTAGGACTCACTCAAGAGCCGTTTTATTTTATCACTTATTATTGTGGCAAATAAAATCAACTCCTATTAATGCCAGATGACTGTTTACTTTATAAAAAATCTGCCATACTTTAAGGCTATGTTGCAGTCTCTCAATTCAATAACAATATTTTTCTTTTGCAGGTAGCAGAGACTTTGTGTGTGATGCAGGTAGGAAACATTAATTTTCCCTCAAAAGGTGCATATAGATACTAAAAACGCAGTAATTGACCTATGGGTGGTGTGTTGTATTTTACAGTTAACATGCAAATAAGGACATTCAAAGGTCAAGCTACTCTGCAAATGCCAAACATTTTGTAAACAAAGAGCTTGATATGAGACAATTAAGATCTACCTCATTTTATGCATGAATTGACACTTATTGAACAATGCAGTAAACAGTGATATTGATATTTCTATGGTTTGTGATAACTACACACATATTAGGACAAATTTCAAGTGTTCCAACTGGGTATGACAAATCCATAATACTTTATATTTCCCCACCCCCTGTAAATTTAGTGCAGTTGAATAATGTAATAATAACAATAAACCAGTTGAATATAATAAATAATAATAATAATAATAATAATAATAATAATAATAATAATTATTATTATTATTATTATTATTATTATTTCTACCCCGCCCATTTGGCTCGGTTTCTCCAGCCACTCTAGGCGGCTTCCAACAGAAGGTTAAAAATACATTAAAACACCAGTCGTTAAAAACTTCCCTAAACAGGGCTGCCTTCATATGTCTTCTAAATGTCATACACCGTATTTTTCGCCCTATAGGACGCACTTTTTCCCCTCCAAAAATGAAGGGGAAATCTGTGTGCGTCCTATGGGGCGAATGCAGGCTTTCGCTGAAGCTTGGAGAGGGAGAGGGGTTGGTGCGCACCGACCCCTCTCGCTCTCCAGGCTTCAGGAAGCTATCAGCAAGCCTGGGGAGCCTGCGGGAATTCCTGCAGGGCTCCCTAGGCTGCGGATAGCAGCCTGCTGCCCGGAGTGCGGGGCGCACTGAAGCAGAGTTCCCGCAGGGCTCCCTAGGCAGCGGATAGCAGTCTGCTGCCCGGAGCGCGGGGCGCGCTGAAGCTGCGGCTGGGGGGGGGGAATAATTTTTTTTCTTTATTTCCCCCCCAAAAAACTAGGTGCGTCCTATGGGCCGGTGCGTCCTATAGGGCGAAAAATACGGTACTTGTTTATGTCCTTGACATCTGACAGGAGGGTGTTCCACAGGGTGGGTGCACTACCAGGAAGGCCCTCTGCCTCGTTCCTTGTAACCTCACTTCTCCATATCTAGTGAGTGTGTGTGCGCTGTATTTGTGGTAAATGTGCACATGTGTTGAGTATATGTGTTGTTTGCATGTGTAGCTTGTGTGCATGTACTTACACACTGAGAATCCCACCAATGGTATGTGCCCTTGAAGGGATAGAGGACGGTCAATATGGCCCCTGGGTTGAAAATGTTTAGCCACCCCTAAGTAGTATGTGAAGCAATCTTTCCAAAGTTCCCTAGAAACTAATATGTATGTTGTTCCAGAGTTAATAGGTCTAGGAATTATTTAGAATCTGGAGTAAGTGGATACATTTGCCACACATCCATTAAAAATCTATAAAGTTAACTTGGGCTCTGGATTGGAAACCTAAACTGAAGTATGAGGAGATGATGTCATCATAATGACGGCTTACACAAAGTTCACAACAAATCATTACAATGGCAGAAATAAGTGAAACAGGGGTGGCTAGCTTGTGGCTTTCCAGATGTTGCAGACTCCAACTCTCCTCAACTTGCAAGGGCATCACTGTTCACTTACAGAAATTACAGCTCCCCTCCGAACTCTTCCAGTTTCCCTTGTATAATAGTGGATAGCCAAAAGGTTCTCTGATAATAATGTTGCCAGTCGTATGGAATCTTTATTCTAATGTACTTAAATCCCACTTAAATATCACACTAGCATTAATGTTCATTTTGTTTTGCAATATCTTTCAAAGAGAGAGAGAGGGAGAGGTAAAAAAATGGGTATTACTGTCTCCAAGAATCCTCATGACTTTGTGTTACATGAATCAATGTAACTGACAAAGTTTGGAGCTGGGAACTGTGTACCATATTGAAAGATGTTATAATACAGGCCTCTTATGATCAAGATCTTTTCAGCTTTTAATAGGAAAAATAAATCATTGATAAAAGATAATCTTGTCACCTGAAAGAAGAAGTGCAATATCAATGACCTTCTGTACAACCACACAAACACACACACACTCTCACACACACGGATAAAATGGCAGTGCTTCTGTTGACATTGCTGACAAAAGCCTTAAGAACTGGTAATAAAAGATCAAGGAAAAAAGTGCGGGGAAGTGATCCAATGTGTTTTTTTATATAAAAAAACATACCAGAAAACACTTTCTAAAATGTTTAACAATAAAGATGAACAATTGTAAGATTTTTGTCCTTTTTCTCCTCCCCTCATCATTCCCCAGTTGCCTTTTATTCATTTTCTGATCATACTGATTATGTTCACAACATAAAGATAGGGGATACTGATAATTCTTAGGTCTAAGGCTCATTCTCTCTTTCTCTTAACCCCCCCCAAAAAAAAACTTAAAGTACACTTGACATTCTCAGGCTTTCCTGCAATGTTTTGTGGTTCAAGATTCCAGTTGCAATGAAATAAAGACGGTCTAAATTTATGTCTGTTTTGCACTTCACAGAGCAGGGGTTTCAATGAAAGAATCATACATGGCCAAATGGCAGTGTAGAAATGAACGATCAAGTACTTTGCTCATGCAAGGATTGATAGTCTGTTCAATTTGGGGCATTTTAAATGGATTTTTTCATGCAGGGTTGGCTAATGCTTATTGCTGAATAATATTAACAGAAGCAACAAAATTATGCCGGAAAAATGTTATATACAAAATAAATATAAAAATATTTAAAAAATCAGAAGTTTCCCTTCTTAAGTACAATGGGGGGGGGGCGGAATCACCAGATCAAATAAAATTCTTTTAAAAATGAAAAAGCAGTATTAATAATAATACTTGCATCTCATTATTGCCAGTAGCCACCATAAACCCACCTTTGCAGAGGCTCTTAGTTTTGCACAAGAGGTAATAAGCCATGTGCTCTACTTTTGATGCCATGTGCACATCAAGCTTCTGAGCTACAGCTACAACAGAAAAACCTACCAACATTAGCAGGTTCTTCATGCCTTTTCCATAGGCCTAGCTTCATGCCTTTTCCATAGGCCTAGCTCAGAACCAGAAGTTTGGCCAAAACTAAACTAGCATTGCTAGTGTATGAAACAGTAATATGGGGCTGTAGCTTCTGCGTGTTGTTTGGTGATTCTTTTGATAATTTATCAGAACAGATGTAAATTTGAAGCATTAATAGATTTTTGGCAAGAAAATGAAGGTAAAAAAACAAGAGGTTTAGCACTATGTAGCACTACGTGGGGTGTGTGCTTGCAGAACGAGCTCCGCTTGTGCAGTGGGACTCTCACCCATGCACCTGCTAAACCTAGGTGTTTCCCCGATTCTGCCAGAGGAGCTTTAGGTGCGGAGGTGGGAAAGGGGTTATTATGTTTCTGTCAATGCACCTTGTCCAAAACTTGGGATTGGAATGTGTAGGCAAGGCTTTTCCTTTAGTTACAAGCTTTTCTTGACCATCACAACTGAGCTCTCTCTACTCCATCTCTCCACCCCGGTGTTTGTTGCATCACCCCTTCAACTGGAATTCTCTCTCTTTTTCAAATTCTCTATTTATGCATTTTCCAAAATTTAATACATACATCTTTCAATTTGCTTCATTCATCTCATTTCTCCAGACTTGCCTGTCCACCCCTCCATGGTTTTCTACACCTTGGTCCCTGTTATACTGCATATCCATCTATACCACTCATTTTGATTCTATACAATATCCGAAGTGTTATTTACTGCTGCTCACATATCTATCCCTACTTGGAAATTTATCTGGTTTTTGTACCTCTTTAAATATTCTCCAAAGTATTCCCACTCTTCCCTCACCTATTTCTCATCATGATTCCTCATCTTAGCTGTGGTGATGGCTAAGATGGCATTCTCTTTTTATGCTACGCTTAGAAACATTTGTTTCCCTTTTGCTCACATTTTTCTGCAGCACTTCATGGTGTCCAAATCACGGAGGTGCCACAAGGCACTTGGGATGGTGGGCCCCCACTTTGACTTGCGTTGCCCCAAGTACAGATTCGGCTTTGCCTTCGACAAGCCGAGAAACCCGCTGCAGTAATCTGTTTTTCCAAAAGACTTCCTCAAATCTACTGCATAATACAAATAGGTACAACTGGGTGTATTTATCTCTGTTTATTTCTTATTTGTTTGTACGGCTAACTACTCAAACTGTAAAGTTAGTGTCTTTTTTTCTAAAATCATTTGCTCAAGAACTATTTATCTTGTTGCATTTGTAAGCCTCAATACAGTGGTACCTCGGGTTAAGTACTTAATTCGTTCCGGAGATCCGTTCTTAACCTGAAACTGTTCTTAACTTGAAGCACCACTTTAGCTAATGGGGCCTCCTGCTGCTGCTGTGCCGCCGCTGCACGATTTCTGTTCTCATCCTGAAACAAAGTTCTTAACCCGAGGTAATATTTCTGGGTTAGCGGAGTCTGTAACCTGAAGTGTATGTAACCCGAGGTACCACTGTATATAAATAAAATATACAGAGTTATTGATTCACATTCTCTGCATAGATTAGGAAACAAGAGACTTCGTTTATTGTCTCCTTTGACAGCTGTTCTTTTTGAACAACTCTAGCGGGTCCTCACCTTGGAAAGATCACAAGTGCAACCTCTCATTTTCTCATGTCGCAGCAAATTTTTGACCTGCTGCATCACACTCTTGTTCATGGATATCTGCCAGGGGCACCAACATACGTCCTACGCAATAACACCAACACAGGACAAAAAGACCGTATTTACAAGCCACCCTGAAATTAGTTAGTTGTACACCAAATTGCCGGACTTGCATGAGGAAAGAAGGTGATGGCAAGTGTACATCAGTGGATGACTGATCAAGCAGCTTGGTCTCTTCCACAGTTCTTTAAAGCAGAAATGAGAGCAGAGAATGAACATCTGAGACAGTACTTCTGGGAACAGGAAGAAGTGCAGTCTGTCTAGAGATTGCATGGTGAAATAAGAGCTTTGACTTTTTATTTTTAAGTTGAATGACTTTACTGACTTGGTGGCTTGGGATGGATTTGGCAATTCAGTTTCATACAGAGATGTAGGACTTAGTTCATCCCTGGTGTAATTCAATCAAACTCAAAGTGATGAAATCCTTTGCATACATTTGATGACAAGTTCACAGAAATGTTTTGAGGAGACTTCAATGGAGTTACATTGGGGAAGAATTTGATCCTTTCTGGGATTTCCCCCCGCTAATTTTAAATGTCTTATGGTTGTATTCATAATTTGAGGCTATTCTTTAGAAATAAATGTGCCATATGTATATCAATCTCAAAATTAGGACAAGTCACAGAGCAAGAAAGAACACAGATCACCTAACTAAAATACCAGAAAGAAAATAGCAACAATCAATAATAATATAAGACTCTTCTACAATATTTTGCATATAAAAGTAAATGTTAAGTTAAAAACAAAAAACAGTTTCAGGAATATAAAATTTTATACGTGATTACAAATGCCTAGAAGAACGAATGTCTCAGTAGTCAACACTCCTCATTTACTAAGGCCATCACAAGCCTTGGAAAAAAGTAACTCTTTACCTGACACCTGTCAGCATAGTTGCCAGGTGGACCTCCCTGCAGAGATTATGCCACAGATGGGAAGCCACAACTGAAAAGGCCCTCTCTCTTGTCATCACCCTACAAGTCTTTCTCAGAGGGGGTTCCTGGATAAGAGCCTCAGAAGATCTAAGTCTGGACGGATTCATATTGGGAGAGGAGTTCCAGAAGATATTGGGGTCCTGAACTATTAAAGCTTTATAGCTCAATATGCTCTCTTTTTAAAGGTGAAATGACCATGGACATTTTTCAGAACCACAGTATTAACACATTTCTAATACACACATTTTATATAACAATCTGGAATATTTGACAATCTGGAAGGCATACAACATATCAACAGCATTAAAACTTTTGGGTGGGTTTGTTCATTTGTCTTGCTCCATGCCAATACACCTTTTCCCAGCGGTGCTGGGGTCCAGAGAATGCAGCAAAGTACTGGGCAAGGGTCTGCCCAGTATCTTGTCTGTGTGATGGGCTCATGGGAAAGAGCTGTCCCACGAGCCCTTGCAAGGGGGTGGGGAAAACCAATATAAGGCTGCTTCCCCTGGAGCTCAGAGCCATTCTGCCTAGAGAGCTTCCTACCCACCGTCGGGTTAGAACCTTCCCTGAGCAGTTTTGGGTCCGTGGTTGACACAGCCAGGATATTTTTTTCTCAACCTGATTGGCACTTGGTTGGGTTTTCTCCGCCTTTCCCTTAGTGAAATTATGGCCTTCCTTTGTTAGAAAGAATAAGATTGTTTTTTGAGGGCGGAAATGGCATTGGGCAGGATCAACTCAGTATGGGGAGCCCACATAAGGGGCCTGAGGGGAAGACTGACCATGGCACCCCCAAGCTTGGTGTTGGGGTACCTGCCTAGTAGGTATCTGCACCCTGGTTGCCCAGTAAGACCTTGCTTGTTTGGCTTGCAGCCAGGCAAGGTTCAACAATGGATGACCCCAACAGAATGGATTTGGGGCAGTCCAAACATGGCAGACCCATTCCTTCGACATGGAGTTTGTGGAATGCTGAAGTGATCTTGGTCCCACTGCCATGCCAACCCTTGCCTGCTGCTGTCAATAAGGATTTAGCCTGATTTTATCCCATCACCATTGTACAGTCTGTTTATTGGCTGCTCTCATGAGTCAAATAATGCACCTTTCTGGGTAATCTAATGTTGGCTTTTGTACCTATTGCATAATTCTAGACTTATTTTTGTAGTATTGCAGAGAATCATTAAATTGTTGATGTGAATCAGTGCACATTTCTTACTATTACTCTTTCCCTTCCTGTGGCATCATTCCCAGGTGTCTTTGTTTTTCTTCTATTTCATTTTCTTATTGCATGTCTCTTTAGACTTGTAGGCCTTCTCTTTTTTATGTCTAATATTTTAGCATAGATTTTTAGCATAAATTTAGTGTCACATTTTAATTCTTCACTCCTTTTGTTGTCTCTTCTCTCCCTACCCCCCCCCCCAATTCTTTTACTTGCTTATTTTCTTTTACAGCATGACTGTTGCTCTTCCCCTTCTCTCTTCCAACCCATATTTTGGTTGTTTGCAGTATCTCTGTACACTTCTCTTCTGCAAAATGCCACTCTTCATTCTCTGCCACTAATGTACCACGGCTTCTAAAATCCATTGTATTGTCATTTCAGACAGATAAGTACTAAACAAAACATTACCAGGGTGAAGGAATCACTTACCATGATTGACAACAAATCGCAACTTCTGTATCGTTGCCAGATTGCCGCTGACTCTGTATATTCCATCAACATCCAGACCTGAAAAAGGAAAACATATTTCATATTGGCTTGTGCGAGTATTATACTTAAGATGTCTGTCAAGAAAATATAAATGTCCTAAACTATAGGGAAGATTTTACTTCAGTGAACTACTTGATAAACATTCTATTGATGAAACAGAATCACACGATGTTCTTGTTCTGTTTTATTTGCCTTTCAAGGTGAAAAGTCCCCTCCCCCCCCCCGCTTCTAAATCAGTATTTGCCTGAAGGTGAGTGGATTACTGATATACACGTAGCTCCCATTTCTATGAAAACTTCCACATTCAAATAAACAGAAGGGAAGCTCCTTGTATTAGGGTTGCCATATTTCAAACAGTGAAAATCCGGACAGAAAAGCTGTTGAGCTTTATGGACAAAATAACTTTTTTAAAAAGCCGTTTTGGAGCTATTTTCATGTAAAAACGGCTGCCATACATCCGGAATACAGCAGTTGGAAACAGTGTCCAGGCAGGAATCACTGAAATGTCCAGGAAAATCCCATAATCCCATGTTGGAAGTCTAGGTTTTGGCAGATTTCCATAAAAATAGCTCAAAAATATTTTGTTTTGGGTTTTTTTTTTTTGCAAAAAAAGCACTCAACAACTTTGGGCAAAATGAGTAAACCCCCCAATCATGTGTGGAATTTCATCTCCACTGATGGAGTTAGAGAAGCTCTGTGTACAGATTCCAGCACAGTTGCAGCTTTGCGCTGGGATTTTGCTGTACAACTTATGGCAAACTTTAAGGGCTATACAGAAACAATACTCCTGTATCTCTTAGGTACATTAAGAAATCAGGAGCAGGCAAATGATCATGTGATCCTTCCCTACAATCTCTTCCCAGAGGAAACTTTCTCAGTTGAACTGTGATCAGTCAGGGGATACACCAGCAAGCACTGACTTTAACTATGTTGAATGCTAACCAGGTTCTAAATCAAAACTCATCAGTCAACTTTTCACTTGGTTCCAATCCTAGTTAAACAGGGAACTTCTTTAACTTTAACCTCGGTAAAGCTCAGCGCTGTGCCAATGCATTCTTTAATTTCACTTAATTTCACTTAAATTACAAAGCGGCAATTTGCTTTGGGGAGGGAAGAGATTTCATTTACAGTACATACATGGCCCAAAACTACAAACTCCTCAGATTATTGACTGCAGAGTGGTCTAACTAATTTGACTGGATCTATTCTAGACAATGTGGTTAAATGAATGCATCTGGAGACATTCAGTATGGCTAAGGGTTAATGAAAGTCTAAAATTAGCAGCTCTCCATAAACCTTTGGTACTGTTAATAAATTGAATATGAGAAACTATACTAATCTGAAGGATAGTGTATCTTGAAGAGCAATCTTGAAGACATGAGTGAAAATACAGCCAATTAGCGTTTTATTTGGACACTCCACAATATGGCAGACTGAGGAAAATGTTGAGAGTACTATACACCAATTACAGTGCACACATGCCATAGACTTTCTTCTTTAAATACTTTGAAAGTCAAGCCAAACCAAACCAATATAAATTGGTGGATTTGGACATCCTTTTTATGACCACATTATCCCAGCTGGATTAGAAACTACTTATTTTGGAAATACATTTAGGCCAAGTGTGTGTGTGTGTGTGTGTGCGCGCGCGCATAAAAAAAAGATGTTCTGCCTTTAACATTATTCTGTTCTGAGCTTCTGAACAGTTTTCAAAGAAAACAACTTCAACTTCTAAGAGCACCTTTATCAAGAACAAAAACATCCTCATTCTACTGTCAGTATTTCTTCATGGTAGGTTTCAAATGTTTGTCAGGGTAGTGGAGAGAGCGGGAGAGAGAGAGATAAAACAAATGTATTTTCAAAGGTTTTAAACATTTTATTTGGGGATAGCATTAACTTTTAGTGGCAAAGAACATTCTGGAATAACGCATATTCACTGCAATAAAATCCGACTCCTACTTTAGTATATGCTGACCGTCTTATGTTTCAAAATGGTGTTTATCATTGAGACAGATCATTGGCTTCCCCCAAGAGAATATCAATATTTCTCCCTCCCTGTTCTGTTTTAAGGAGCTTAGAATAGGATGGACACAAAACCAGGAATCATAATACAAACGGTGTTCAGAAACTCAGTCAAGGAAAATGCAGCTGTTGTAGCTCATTCCCACCATAAATCTTATAAGCTTTCCGGCTTATATCAAGGATAGGAATTAATTTTCTTTTCTTTTCAGAATGTGTGTGTGTGTGTGTGTGTGTGTGTGTGTAAAAAGCAATTTCTTTTAAAAATGTTGTTGGGTTTGGGTCACAGTTTTCACACCTTATACATTTAGTTAAACATTTCCACTTTAATTGAGACACTTCTGCTGAAACACTTCTACATGCCTCATGTGGAACCCATGCCTGCTGCAGTGGATTATGGGTTATATTGCAGAAGTGTAATATAAATTAACAAGTGTTATGATGAAGGAAGAACATAACATTCTACTAAGCCCATTGGACCTCCTCCCGCTGTGCACATGACATCACATGTGTACGATGACGCGCACACACACCCCGTTGGGCAGAAACCACTGTGTGTGCCAGCAGGGAACACACTGGTGAAGCAACGCCCAATAGGATTCAACCTTCCTGCTCTCTGCAGTGCAGTGGATAAGAGGGGGGGGGGAGTAGATGAAGCACCTCCTTCCCATACCTTCGCCTGACCACATAGGGTTTTAAAAGCTCTACTTAAACAGCAGTCTCGCCCCATGATTGATTCAGGACTGGATCTGGGTGAGGTGTTCCCTAGGTCTGGTCAGGACGCTGGATCAAGTGTGGGGACTCAGCAGTTTTTACTTTCTGAAAATTCCTGAGCATTGCTGTGCACTTTCAGCTAGTAAAAATATAGAGTTGTTACAGACCCTATTCCTTTTAAATAAGGCTGTCCCTAATCTTGCAGCTTGAATAGCTATATTTTGATCCTCAGTGTACAGATAAGTCACATAATTTTCTTTGATCCTCTCCACACTGCTTGATGTCTGAATGTTTGCTTAGCTATCAGTGAACAAGGAATAAGGACGGCCATCCAGAAAGTAGAATTTAAACAGTACACTGCTCATCAGCATGCAGACTTACACTTAAAATATACAAATCAACTTTGCCTAGGTCTTAATTTAACTTCTGCTATGTACCACTGCTTCCGCAAAGCGAGTTTTCAGTTGAATCAAAAAGAACATTAGCAATAGTGGTGTCAGCAAGACTTCTATTGAAGGTTTATTGTGACAAACTACAAAACATACACTTTGAAGCTTTTAAAAAAATGTTAGATTATGCCATGAAAGTGCCATCATTCTTGAGGCGTTTTCACTATAAATGAGCAGTTGCCCCTGATAAAGATATGTGCTATGTTTTATAGTTAGGGGAGTTTGTTTCTTGGTTTTTTATTTCTCTTCTCTACCCCCGCTCCCCAATTTTTGTAGCCAAACAAAATGACCTCATTGTTTCCCACTATATTTTCTTTTAAACATTAGCTGGGATGATTGAGATTCAGGAATGTGGGAAAATGGATTCCCAAGCCATGTCTATCCCTTCTAATTCTGAGCTGTAATTTTTGGCTTGGCTTGAATCACAGTCATCACATTTCAGTATGAATCTCACTGTAAAGTGATCTTTCTCAAACATTTCTTTCACTCATCTTGGGATCAGAAACAAAGCAATCCTACTCTTTCAACAAAACCTTTAGAATTTTCTTTTCTTTTTTAGCAAAAGGAGACAAAAAAAGCAACCAGAATTTCCTTTAAGATATATAGAGGTGTGTGCATGTTTTAAAAAAGGAAACATCCACAGTTTGATTACAAATCTTGTCATCTATATGTCAGATGTTACAGCGAATTTGATCTGTTTTGTCTGAGGTCCACACAGCAGAAAAATTGGATGATTCAAATGAACACACTGCTGAAGACAAGTTCTATGGTGTAACCAAAAAAAACAAGATTCTTTTTTAAAAATCTACTGTTATTAATGAAAAATATTTATCACCTAATTTATTTCCATTTACTTTTTACATTACCAAGTGTTATGATGAAGGAAGAACATAACATTCTACTGAGCCTAAACAAAAAGTATAAATGATAGTGATTTGGTAGAGCAGGAATGGCAATTTGAATTTAAGACAATTTTTTGTTTTTCTTTTACTTTATAGTGTATATTAACATAACAAGGATCCAGGTTTATCCCATTTGAGATAATGCTTTAATGGCAAAATTATGTCCTCAAGACACTAACAAATCATTGAACACTTTGGTACGAAGCTAGTATGTCCTTGCATGGCCAAGTCCACCGTAACTTAACAAAAAACAAGTATGCGTCTATGGTTCCACTTGAGGATGTATGAATACAGGAGTGCAGATTCTTCAACATTATAGAATTGGTCAATGTGCTCCATGTACATCAGCCCACTGAGCTATTTTGCAAACAGTCACCCGTCCATTTGAATTCTGGCTGGGCTGAGTGGGTGGGGCTCGTGAGCAGGCCAGAGAGGAGCAGGCTTCACTCCAGTCCGCCCCCAGCCTATAAAGGCTAGCTGCACCCAACCCTAGGGGCTGTAGTCGGCCAAATAACATCCCTCTCTTCCCACCTGATTCAGTAATGCTATGGGTTTTGTATGTTAACCTTTTCCTTCCTAGGGCACTGCATTTATTGGCTTTGCTGTGGTTCTATAATGGTTGCTGTTTTCAAAGCTGGGAAGGAATTTGCCTGCAAACAGATCAGCCCCGCTTGCAGGTTTTGCCTTCCCCATGGCAATGGTCACAACTTTGGCAGTCAAGGCATTGGGTGGAACCCTTTTAGTCTAACATCACGTGGGGGTAAAGTGGTGCACCACCCCCATCTTTGAACAGTGAAATAACTGGACCCCATTAGAGGAGTCTAGTCAGAAGTCTGTCCAAAAGCCAAGGCATGCGGCAGAGGGGCCATAGTAGCTTGGGAAGGCCATCCATGTAGACCTGCGTCTCATGGAGGACCCATTAATCCTAGGCTCGACCCTGTCATGTGTCAGCCCTCCACTAGGGGGCTGAGAGGGATGATATACACCCAATTTCTAAGCCAAATCAAACCTACATCTGAAATCAAAGCTGTGGCCAATTTTTTAAATCTCAGAATGTTGCCCTGTCCAGTTTGTTCATCTTCATATCTTAGGCCTTGCTCCCTGGGGAGGAGTCACTGTGAGTGGGTGCATTTGGGGTTTTTTTTGCTTTTAGTTTTGGCTTTCAGCAAATCTTGCAACAAACAATACAGTTTTGTAAAAAGCAGTGCAATGAACTCTTTGCTGTTTTCTGCCACGCAATGTCTAATTGTACTCTTGCAAAGCTTAGCTTGGACTCAGCTCTAGCAAGAAGGGTGGCTTTAATCTCATATCTTAGTTCTTGCAGAAAGTTTTCCTCTTCGTTGACAATATGATTATTTAGAAATCCTCAGTGAAGAAAGTAATACTGCTCAGTTACTAAGCCAAAAGATAGCAACAAACTGAAGCAGTGGGCAAGATTCAGAGCGACTGGGATACCAATCAATTTTAACAGTGGCAATCTAATTTCCAAAGAGGTAATGCTGACAGGTCTACAGTGAGGTCACGGAGTGTGTTATAGTAACATCTGGCCTTCCACTGAAAAACCAACTGTTAGCCATTGTAGATCCTAGGAGGGAGGAAATGATTAACCTCTACAGAGGCCTTTCTGAATGATACTCAGAGTCTCTAGAGTGTATTATAATAATCCATTGCTGAAGTTACAACAGCATGGGTAAAAATAGTTAAATCGTTGAGGTTCTTTTTTAAAAAAAATCTAAATTTCTGACCACACACAGATTGAAAGCAGGCATACCTCAGACAGAAGTGAGATATAACCACTAGCTGGGGATTTGTTGTGTGCCAGCTGAGAGGAGCTAAGTACCTTTGACAGTGAAAAGGACATGTGAAGGTTCCTTCAGTTCCAGTTGTGCCTGTTTCCCTATGAAAATCACACAGCTCAGCAGTAAAGCACAGCTGACTGATATTATTGCAAAAAGCATGAGAATAAATCTCTCCTCTTACTTCTTCTGTCACAGATTAATGCCCTGAAAGAGTTAAGCAACATTTAAAAATGCTAGATTATATCTCTCATGGAGGAATATTTTCCATGTATGTGTCTCTGTAATCCATTTACCTCTTTACAGATCCTCAAGCCCACCAGAGTGTTGCCGAGGTCCACATGATACCCCTGAGTGCTGCGTTTTGTACTTGGATCTCTGATTTAACTGGAAGAAGTTTGAAAACACATGTAGCTTGACAACTCCCTGCTGGCTACACAACTGAAGGAGAGTGCAAACCATTCTAGTAAAAGCCAGCTGTAACATATTCTCATTTGTATGGCTTAAGAGCTGCATCTTCCAGACAGTAGCACACAAAGAGGGCATTTTCAATGAACGCCAGAATTATCCATGAGAACCTCCCTAGTTCTCTTAGAATGGCAACGATGCCCACCTGAGAGGTGCCAGAACTGAGTTCCTGTGAGTCCCCCCTGAAAAAAAAGCCCTGGAAGAAGTGAAGGGACAGTTTTATGGAGTCCCAATAACGTGGTTTGCACATCATGCTAAGCCAGGCTATAGCTTAGTGGAACTTCAGATAGCATACCTTTAAGGTTAATGTGTGTGTTCAAAGGCATACATACAAAAGGATACTCAAACAGGAAGCTGAAGCCAGTCTATGGGTGTTTTAGGATAATTTTCATATAAACAGAAATTTGAAAGAGGTGACCCAATTAAAGTACAGTACATGTAAATCAGCAGTGATTTTACACACAAGCCCCTCCTTCCCAAAACTAATTTGAAAGCCCTATGAGTTAAATAGAGCAGGGCACAGTCTTTGAAACTGCTCTAGCTATTGGATGAAGGAGTTGTAGGTTTTTGTTCCTATTGCAATGAGCTTCCTGAAAACATTGGCTGCTTGGTATCATGATGTGATAACGTGCAATAGTTACACTGCTAATGCAAAGGACCTAATAAAAGATGCTTTGAGCTGCTATTAGGAATGACTGCATGTGAAGAGGGAGGACTTTTGAGGCAGTGATTCTGAGATGAATGTTTCATCCACCAAGTCTCAACATCCACAGAAATACACTTATTTGGCACCAAGGAAAAGGATTGTTAGTGGCTACACCCAAATGCTGGAACTCCTTGATGTGAGAGACCCACCCCACCATCTCTGTGGGAGGGTCAGAAACGTATTTTGGAAGTTTTAGGTCATGAATGACTGGCTTTTTAGGTGGTATTAATTGCTATGACTAAATGATTTTTTATTGTGTTAGTATTTTAAAAATCTATTTTCCCAGCTGTTTTGAAATTTTATGGCTGCTTTGATATATTTATTGTTGTCAGACTTTTAGAAATTGTTAAATTACTGTCTAAACATGTGTTGTTATCTGCCTTTGGCTTGCTGAAGTATAAATGGTTTAAATGAATATGTTATATGAATGGCAGGGGATGAGTGCTTTGCCTTTGTTAATGAGGTTATGTGAATAGTTCGTGGGACTACGGTGTGAACAGTAAGGAGTACAGACAAAACAAAAGTAGCTGTTGATGAATATTTGTGAGTATCCACTTCTGTCTCTGAAACACCCTTGATAATCCAGTGTTAAAGCAAAAAAATGGATCACATACCAATTGAGAAATATATAGACAAACGTGTAAGGTTTTGAAAGAACATTTCAGCTGCCAAATTATGTGCCGAAGCATAGCTCAAAGCAATAACAAAAGTTAGAGAACCCTGAAATAGTTTGTGCTGGGAGAATTTTTGTTCTAGTGGCTTCTCTGGGCAGCTCTTTAGGAAACACGTTTCTTTCAACTTTGAGTCATTTCAGAGCAAGCTTATTTTCCACTGAGGTCAATGGGACTAAGATGTCTATGTACAAGCCAACATTCACAAACACATACTGTTCAGTTTCAAAGTTTTTGCATCTTAAGTATATAGAAGTCTTAGATTCCGATTTGCTACTCTTTCCTCAATTGCATTGACAATTATCCAAGTTAATGTAAAGGCTTCTGCAGTGCAAAAATGACACATCAGCTTCCTCTTACTATACCATGCAAGTCTCCTCAGAGGTGCCACTGCAGCCCCAATGCTAGTAGAATGTATAATGAAGGTCTATTATGTTATAGAACATCTTATCAGTTTAAAGAAACCCCCTTCAAACAACATCAACAGAAGTAATAAGAGACACAAATTGTATCTTTCTCTTCCACGTCATTTTGGTGTGATTTTATTTCACCAGTGAAAGAAACAGAATATCTGTATAACAAAGAGTAGGCAAAGCTACATACAGATTTCTCATTCCAGCATCAAATGAAGCTTGTGGATGAATCCTGGAGTGCTTGGTTATATGTGACCCAATGATGTGGCTGTGGTCATACATATTTCATCAGACTATTTCTAGACTGCAGATGTGGTTGCCACTAAAGGATATATGCACATGGAAGTGGGTGAATGAGTCTGGTGGGGATTTATAATGGGTAGGTAGATGTGGATGATACCATGGACCTCTGTTCTTGCCATCCATAGAGTACACAACCCTAGAAATATTTATTGTATACTCCAGAAATTGCCCTGAAACTTAACTCATGAGTAGAGCTAGACCAGTCTATCAATTTCCGTTTCACTTTTTTCCATTTTTAAATTCAGTTCTCCACATTAGATACTTGCAATTTTCCTCATTAAACTATAGTCATCTCTGTATGCAGTTTTGACTAATATACATGATTTTGCAAGCAAGTTCTCCATACAAAATGCATTTCTTGGTGTTATATTTCCTGCATTTATATGCATTTTAATACACATTTTCCCCACACACCTGCATTTTTGTACTGGTTGGAGAACTGCATCACAAAATTCAGTACACATTTTGCAGGGCAAGTTCAGTTCACTTTGCATATTGGTTCAAGGAATGTGTATTAAGCCGTTTATCGTCAAAATGAATTTCTTGCCCATCCCTACCTGTGAGAACCAGCACTTTGCTGCTACAGGGATAAAGTTAAAAAGAACAAATGAAACCCTTCCATGGAAGACAGATTTTAGTAGGTGGAGAACCTGCTACACTGTCCTCCTTTATAGCTGCTCACCTTAAATGATGGGCTTGCCATAAGAGCATCAAGTCAAGATCTCAAAATTACACAACAGCATTATTATTATGCACAGGTCCCACTAACCAAACACAATGCATACTCAGTAAACTGTTTGTAAGATGCACAACGAGTCAACAATTTCCATTGATTCCTATGGGATAATTTCTAATGCATTCCTGACTATGGTATTTGGGTCCAAAATGATGGGGGCGGGGAGAGAACCTTCTGAAACCTTGCAAAAGGAAACAGGCAAAAAATGCTCTTATTTGCCTGATATCTCCCCCTTACCACGCTTTCTGATGAAACAGCTGTCATGGACCAGCAAAACCCAAAAAGTAAGGCTTGTTTAAGGCTCTTTCTTTACAATACCACATGCAGACTTTTTTTGTATAACAAGTGTTTGGACAGCGGGACCCGTGTGTACTTACTGAATCTATATCCCAACCTTCCTTCCAAAGGAGCCCAGGGTGGCAAACACATCCATAATTAAAACACAAAACAACTAAAGCAGTTAAAATAGTCTATAAAAATTACAATTAAAACCAATTTCAACTTAAACCATTATTTCATCCAGTACTCTCATGGCTGCCAGCCACCCAATGCCTGGGGAAACAGGAATGTTTTGCAAATTCCCTTGAAAGTTAATAATGAAGGAAGCTGACACACCCCACTAGGGAGGGCATTCCGCAAATGGAAAACAACCACTGAAAAGGCCATGGGACCACAGCGCTACTGTTAATCCTGGGAGAAAGGATTTTATTGGTGCCAATGGAAGATTCCCTGCTGAGATAAACAACAGCTTCTGGGGGGCAATTTTGGGAGGGACTGGTGCTCAGGGGGAGGGGTTAACCCATAGATCATGGCCCCCATCTTGTTCAGGGCTCCCTGCTGCTATTATTGCTAAAAGAAGAAAACAATAAATGTGTTACATTGAATCTCATCTTTAACGTCACATCTGCTTGAGGCAGAATTAAATGAATTTTGTGTGCAATCTTGAACAATTATCATAACATGGTTCGAGGCCTATATCATTTTTACCTGTAACAACTTAGGTTCCATGTTATGCTGCTGGTTAACACTGAAAGTATTTTTTAACTCTGCTGTTGGCTCTCTCTCACCGGGGTGTGTGCAAAGCCCAGCGTTTTTAATCTAGATGCCCAGCCGATTCTTTTGTTAATTACCTACACATGGGTCAGTTCTATTTTTCACTCCCAGAGTTGCGTTAGATTCTGCTCATGAACCATGAACTGGTAACTTCAGAGCCCTGCTTAATCTTCAGTCAGAGCATTAACCAGTAAATGGTTTTAGCCTTAGTTTTTCAAGGAAACATTTGTACATAAGTAGATGTATGTTGTGAGATTCACAATGTACTGTAAGAAAAGGGGGGCACACATTGTGGATGTTTGTAACTGGTATTGCAAACAATATTTGTCTCTTTTTGAATATTGCGTATTTAATCTAAATGGTTACCAACAGGCTTATTTTAAATGTGAAAGAAAGAAAGACCAGTGGAGTTAATCGCCTCCCTTCTGCAATGCCAGCAAAGCACTGGAGTGTTCCCAGGTATGAACTTAGTCCTGTCACAGCAAATGTTACTGTGCTGAACAGGCAGTAACCACTTGTTTTTACTGGCAAGGCTTAGCATATTAATGCTTTCTTTTACTAGCATGGGATACATTTCTCTGGAACGAATTAGTCAATGAGGCAGGTATCAGGTAACTATGACAAAGATGGCAACTGCCTCAGCGGCTTTTCCTGTAGTCCTCTTATTATTATTTTCTTAACATAGCTTACATTCTACTCTTCATAAATTTCAAATTATACCTCCACAATATGTTGTTTTCCTCTTTCCTTTTCTGTTTCCCCTCTAATTTGTACATTGCGCCCTTTTTGACGTTTCCTCCTGATGCTTCTTGATTTAAAAAAAAAACTGACGCAGAGTGTGGCTTTTTCACAGACACAGAGGCCCCAGAGAAAATATCCCTCTGAGCCAATTGTAACTTGGACCTTGCACAAAACTATTAACTGGCTTTTGCTCTGAGAAAGGTGGCTATAGTGGGATTAAATGAGTCAGAAGACAGAACTCCTAGAGAAATCACTGCCAAGACATTTGCACTGCATTCATTTGCTCCTAATTTCTACTCAGAAGTTGCAAAGATCTTTTTATATCACAAACTTCCAAGTCAAAATTGCTTGGAATGTGCTTAGCCAATTCTCGTTTGTATTCATCAGAGCAATAAAGTCAATGGCTGATAAGAAGTATATTTCTCCCCCCCAAAATGTTCCTTGAAAAAGTGAGCTATCTACTGAATAGCTGAAAGTCTTTCTAAAATAGCATGCATTTTCTATCATTTTTGTTTTGCTCCTCTTCCTTTTACACACATATAAAAACAAGGAGCAGAAATCTTCTTGGAACAAGACAGAATCATAAAAGACTTCAAGGATCTCATCAAAAGTTAAACAGTACAAAATGCACATTTTTCATGAAGTATTAGCTTTTAGTGCATGCCTGGATCCAAGTATAATAGATTATCCCAAAGTGGGAAAGAATGTATGCTACAAAATTAGCAGAACTAAGAGCTCAGATCATCTCGCAGAGCAACATGATCTCTAGACTTTCAGGGCACTGTTCTAGAAGGTAACTGGAAACACTATATAAAGTTGAAGGCATGGGAAAAGGAACAAATGTTAGTGAAAGTGTTGCTAAAAAGCAATAGTAAAAGATAAGAAGTTAGCAAATTAACTTGTAAAAAGCCCCATATCTGTATATATTTCAAATTTATGGATAAAGTCATGTGTTTCGAATGAAAAGGGTTGTGTGTTGAGGAGAAAATGTTCCAAAAATAAGCAGAGAGTGGTAGCTTACACAATGCACCATGCCCTTCTTGAGAACAATCTCTTAGAGACACAGTTAACTATTCAGATGCTGGAAATTAAGGGGTGCAATCAGTGATGGTACTGCTGGAACAGAAGTGAAGGGGATGGCACCACTAGCACTGGGATTCTAAGCTGAAGATTTCAGCCTTTCGGTCATTATTTCATTCTCCTTCTATAACACCTGGTTGCTAGATTATTATTTTTTCTATCCTGAACATGGACTCTCGTATTTGTCTTCTAGCCCATATATTTAAATTAATTGAAAACATAGGTGCCTACCATTCTGTAAACAATATTACTATATTGTAAAATATTTCACTTTACAGTTGAATTGCTTTTTGGGCTGTGGCACCACACTGCCACAAACAGGCTCTGGAAATAGTGCAATAAAACGAACAAAAATTGAGACATCGTGACACCTGTTGTAATATGGATGCCTAACACTACTGACGCTTGGAAAGCAAGTAGCGGCTACCATTTTAAGTGACATTAACAGTTTCTGTTGTCTAGTAACTGATATTGTTTAAAAAAAAGTATGAAAAGCTAGCCAGTGACAGCAGTTCCACACATTAGTGTAATCAAATGATATCTACAGTCATCACAAGATAGCGTGTCAAGCCACTGTGAAGGAGACAGAGAACTTATAGGTTAAAGTACCTGGAAGACAGGAAGTCTGAGGAGTCTTTTATAGGATCAGAGCAAAAAAAATAAAAATACAGTACTTGCCTTAGGGCAGCACTAAATTTATAAGAGGCATTGAATTGTGTGGAAAGCTGTGTAAAATATGATTTACTGAAAAATCTTCAGACAGCTAGAAAATTTGTCATTCTTTTTTTTTGCAATATCTTCCTTTCTTCCACTCTTTCATGATTTAAAGGTGACATTACTACATTAGCTTTTAGTTTCCAGTTTATGGAAAGGACACTTCTGTAAATTAGACACCTAGTCCTCTCAGGGACATATTAAAGGACTGTGACATAATTTACCCTGCTGATGTAAGACTCCTAGTCTATACAGAAAAATGCAGCCTCACCTCCACCAACCTTACACCTGAAATCTATCACAGTACTGCACGGTCATTTTGTTCCCATACTATTTCTGACATTTCTCCATATAGCCATTTCTCCCCTAGATCAAGTGATATGTTACAGAATTCACTGGGGAATTTCAAAAAGATCCCTGTGTACAAATCAGGGATAGAGTTCTTTGGTGGAAAGGTTTCAAATCACAACAATATAACATAATATGGATGGACAGCATAATTTGTCTGCAGTCCTCTACAGCATAATCAGATTAAGGCTCCAATCATACATAACTCAATTTACCTTGGAGTAAGCCCTACTGTATTCAGAAGTACTGACTCGAGTAGACATTCTTAGGATTGGACAGTTCAACTGTTAATCCAGTCATGTTGAAACTTCATTAATATGGTCTTTTTCATCTTCTCATATGACTACTTTGTTTAAGAATTATCTATAAATATCTGCTGGGGGAAAAGGGCCATATCTTTTCCTTTGGATATTTATAGCGGAGGTATGCTGCATTTTAAAAACGTGTTGGCTTGGGCCTCCAACCTTTGCTTCTGCAAAAGCAATTTCTCCCACTTGCACCATCAGATACCCACTTCCCCCAGAGCCCTTGGAAAATCTGCTCTGGAGAGCTGACAGGGCCTCTGGGACTGGGGGAAGAGTGCAGGATGAAGTGATAGTTGGCAAAAGTAATCTCTCCCTTTATATCAACAGGATCCTCTGCTCAAACAAAAACTTTCCATGGACGTAAGACGACCTTCTGGTTGCAGAATGCCAAGTTTGGATCCATGTCAATTTATTTATTTACGATGCATTTTATAATCAGATAAATGTTTGTACCTTGTACTTTCAGAGACAGTTTGTGTTAAAAGTAAAAATAGAATGTTGAAAATGATTAAATAACTGCTAATTAAAATTTGCAATGCCAAAGAATAGTGATGAGGGTTTCTTGGAAATGGTGAGTCTCACCATTAGCAGGTCTTCCTGTTGACACACACTATTGACAGCATCGCTGCCCACGAGACAGATCTTTTGACACCACTGCTTTATACGATGGAAGTGCAGCATTTGATAATATAATACAAGTCTTTTAGCATCAGGCTTTCAGAATTGTGGTGATGTTATGCTAGACGTTCTGAGACTGACTCAGGATGAAGACAGACACTGACTTTTGAAAGTGGTTTGAAAGTGGCTTCACTTTCCCTGCTGCATACACATATTTCTTTGTAGCATTGTCACAGCTGGTCAGACAGATTCTGCAAGTTTATGAAACAATACTGCAAAACCTATTTACCAGGAGTGACTGTACATATCAGTAGCAACACCTATTTACCAGGAGTGACTGTACATGCAGCAACACCTTTTTCAAACCGCCTTCAATTCTCTTATACATTATCGTCTGTTCCCAGCCTAAAAGACACAAAAGTTAAGCACTCCAAATCGCCTATAACATTTTTTTTGGGGGGGGAGGATGGGAGAAGAAACTGAGATTTAATTTTTCTCATGTTTAAAGGTGATACAAAAGAATACTTATATAAGCTCTCATCTTCTGCTCCATATGACGTGATTAGTTCAGAGCACAGTAGATAACATATTAGACTACCGCCACAGGAGATAACAAAAGGAAATACTTAAGGTACCATAATAATCTTAGCCCCCTTTTTTCCAGGTCACTGTAATCTACCCAAAGATAACTAATTGCACAAAGTAAACATTCCTCTCCAACCACAAAAGGAACCCATTACACAAACATATAATTCACGGTCATTTTTAGTGGGCTGTAAACAGTTTGGAATGAGCATAAAATGGGACAAAAATCAAAGTGAGCATTTTGAAATGAAAAAGGGTTTGCTACAAAAGGTCAGTCCCTCTGCTTGGCAAACTATGCAGAAAAGCCTGGGAAAATGTTGAACACACAAGCAGTAAGGGGATTTTAAAGCCAACAGCCTCCTTGTTTCTTTAAACAGACATCGGAACCTATAACTGGATGCTGTCAAACAAATGACAGCAAAAAAATAGAACAGCTGCTAAGAAGGAAAGTTGAGAGATAAAAGTTTTTATAGCTAGGGACCTTCTCTGAAGTGGACTAAAGGTCTTTCTTAAATCTTTATACAGCGTTACAGATCTCAGGGTGACTTTCTGGCACGGAGTCAAATATGCAATTTTGTATATAATTCCTGCCATAGCATCTTGTGCTTGAGAAAGGAAATCAGCAGTGTAGCAATGTCCAATGATTAATAAATCTTTCATGCCTGCAAACATAGACAGCAAAGATTTGGGAATAGAAGACAACATGGAGTGTCATTAGCTTTCATTAGAGGGATCCCAAGTTAAATGAAATGGTATCATTCTTTTGCACCAGTCTAAACCAGATCAACAAAAATAATTTGTATGGGACCACAAAGACTGTGCAGAGCAATAAGTATGTTTATTCAGAAGAAAGTCCCACTGAGTTGAAATTATAGAATTGTAGCCTTCTGTTACTAAAGCATTCAGTGTGATAATCTGCCACATTAGGCAGCACTTTATTTCCAAAATATGACATGTCTGGAGGCAAGCATCCGCATAAGCAAAGTCTACATGGAATCTCCATGTTCAGAGGCAATGGATACCAGTCGTGGGAAATCAACACCAAGAAAGAGTTGCTGCCTTTGAGCCCTGCTTGTGGGACAGCAGAGGCACCTGATTGGTCACTGCATAATTATATGGTCCCTACATGGCTCACAGCTGAATTCAATTAACAGTGAATTAACATGGAAAAAATATAAATATAAATATTTGAATTTACCAGTTCACACTCTGAGCCACTACACTACACCAACTTTATTGACCTATAGCGACAAGGCTGCATTGCAATACTATGAAGCATGTGCAGAATTACTTTTCTGCACTCTTTTTAGTAGCCCGTGTATGTTGACTTGCATGGGATCATAAACCATGCCAGTACAGTATTCCTGATCCCATGGAAGCCTACATACATCACAGTCTATGTGCATAGACTTCCCATTTGCAGATGTCTGTGCTCTATGTATGGACATGTAAGGTGGTGCCAGGGAAACCATGTGATGTTGTGGGGAAAGCCATCAGGTACTCCTGCCCTCTTGTGCTCATGGCACCCCTTTTGTGTGATGAATTCATAGAGGGGCCTAAATACTTAAAAGTACAAGTAATCCAGGTTGTGAGAGATAACTGGAAGACCATTACAGCAGATTACTGTAATGAAACCCTGAGTATGCAGATACGTTTATTGACCAGACTGGTTTGAAATTACTGACTAATAAATTTTAAGCCCTTTACCTAATTTTGTTTTATTATGCCCCATATGACTTTTGGCTTATATTACACAAATAGAAATATGTTGTCATCTCAATAATATGCAGTCACAGCGGACAGACAATTCATTATCATCCTTAGCTCTTGACGTAACCCTGTATAAGTTATAGTTGCATCCGGAACACAGAGTATGTCATGCTAGATTGGACACTGGTTTAGCCAAATAAACTTGCAAAAGCCAACCCCCCCAAACACGTTCAGCCAAATTATTGGAATTTAAACTGATTCAATGCCATTGAATGTTATGCCTGAGGCATTCTGTTGCTTGCTCACATGATAGCATTTGATATATAAACAATACCCCCCCAATCACCGAGTGTTACAAGAACCTCCACAAAGCGATAGCCGAATTACCCCATTCAACTGTTAAATGGAAACAAATGCACAATCAAAACTGCCACGACTGCCTTGAAATATGTTTAATGTTTATTTGTTTAATGTAAATATGTTTATTTGGCCCTCCTTATTCTAAGGTTAGATTTCTAAGGGAGGCTCTTCATAAAAATAATGCTTTAGCTTAAATTAAATGTGTTGAAGTTTCTGAGTACAGTTATAGTATGTAGATGGGGCAGAGATGTGTACAGATTCTGCGTGGAGCATTTAGGCCTTCTCACTAAGACTATGGAAGTAAACATACAGTTTTCATTAAATGTGCCTTTTCCATAATTGGTACATAAGTATTTCCCATGACTCTGCAGTTGAATAACTTGGCTGAAGGCAGATCTGGCCATTAGGAGGAGGGCTTCAAATCTGTTGAGTCCCAGCCATGCAGGGAGACTTGGCACCTCCACATGCTGCTTCCTAATACCAACCCGAGTCTAAAATGTCATCAGAAGCTTTCATAAACATTGGATTTAGCTTCACATAAATTACTGCCGTCCTGTGCTAGTTTATGCCAGAATTTAGGGAAAACAACGCATTGAGTAAACAGAATGGAAATGAATGCAAAGGAATCATAATCCAAGTCCATGCTGATAGAAAATTGTATATGAACTCCAAAGTCATAAATACAGTGATAAAATGTGGTGGTTGTTTTCTAAATCACATGCCACTGAG